>NC_047676.1:34380802-34491283 GCF_011762505.2 Arvicanthis niloticus | reverse complement strand
ACACTGGTCAGAAGAGTTTCTGATCTCGGGACTCCCAGCCTCTGTAGAGGAAGCTGGCTGCCAAGGCTTGGAGAGGACCAGTTGCAAGATTAATGGGTACCATGACAAAGGTGATATGATCTGACCTAGAACCCGCTTTCCTGGACTATGAAGAGACTGATCCATCTCTGGTTCTGGTGCAGAAAACTCAAAGGTAAAATGAACATCCCAGGTCTTTCAGTTATTGCATTCTTCCTCTTTTTAGATGTACATGCAAAGGCTGGGATGCCATTCAGTTTCACTGTCAGTTAAGAGCAGAAAGCTTTGGCCAAATCGAGTTGGGGAAAGCAGTTCCATCTGTAAGAGCACTTCCCCCTCTGCCATGTAACTCTGTAAATGAAAACAAAGAGAATTCTCAACCCCCATCACTTTTTAGTGTCCTGGAATTCTTTGTGTAGGATTGAGGCTCCCTGGAGTCCCCCACACGGACTTTAGTTAAGTCTTCGTTGACCTCCTTTGGCTACTGTTTAAGGCAGTCTGTTGTGAGACTTTCATGGTGCAGATTCTGACATTCTTAGGAGATACAGTGTCACAGCTAACTTCCTAACCCTCTGGCTCTTACATTCTTCCAACCGTGTCTTCTGCAATGATTCTTCTGCAATGAGCCTTAGGTCTGGGAGTGGTACTGTAGATATTGCAGGCCGATTGCTTGTTCAATACCAAGTGATCAGTTTTACACATACAAGTAACATTTTGTTTTTGCCACCTCTTCGCCTTCTCCAATGTACATCTTTTATGGTTTTGTGCCAAGTCCATCCTTACAACAGATTTTGATGAGGCAAGATTTCCTGGGACTCAGACCTCTGCTCCACAAAGACTATGAAGTCAATGTTTGGACCGAATCTCAGTCATGGCTGCATTCCTATTTTGCAAGGACTAGGTCAAGCAAAAACCTGTCCAGGGCCCCAAAGCGGAGTCTTTTCAGCTGGTCCTCTGTCTCCTGCCTTCCTTCCTCTCTGGGGTCGCCTTCTGTCCTCTGTCTCCTGCCTTCCTTCCTCTCTGGGGTCACCTTCCTGTTATGGCCTCAGCCAGCAGGTGTCCAGAAGGCAAGAGGAGGAGGAAACTTCAGGGCTTCTCCTTGCACAGGAAGGGTTTAGCTCACCATTGCAATGCTGGGAAAGACCACTGTTAGTCTCCTTGTAGGCTCCTCCAAAGAGTGGCAGGGCATGGGGGAGTAGGAGCCAACTAGGGAGTCCAAGGCAGAAGAGAAAAAGGTCCTTTGCAGACTGCCAATTGGGCTTGGGAGCTGCAGGCAGTCTGACTACTTCTGTACACCAGGGGCGCAGAGGGGCTGGCGTTGGGGCTGAGGCGGATTAATAAAGGTCAGGATTGGAACTTCTAAGTTCTCTGGACAAAGTTCCCTAGTAGCTGCGAGTTGTATGACCTGCTCTGTATCCCCGCTCGCTCCGTGCTCCCGCTCCCTCTGGACAAAGGCTCGCTCCAGACAGATGGTTGCTCCCAATACAGGCTCCCTCTGAACACCAGCTCCCTCCAGAACTATGCTCCCCCTGACACCTGCTCCCTCCAAGGCCCTGCTTGCTCCGGACCCCCTTGAACCTGATCACACCTTGCTAAGGACACCTGCTCGCTCCTTATCCCAACTCGCTTTGGACAACCGCTGGCTCCCGGACACCCACTCGCTCTCGGACACCCACTCGCTATGGATAGGTGCTCTCGCTGCAGACACCTGCTACCTCCCTCCAGAGGTCCAGGACACTCATTGATCCCTAACACCTACTCGCTCCCCTACAGGCTCACTACTGGACACCCGCGCGATTCCGGAGACTGGCTCGATCCTGGACACCCACTCTCTAAGGACAGGCGCTCTCGCTCCGGACACTCACTCTTTCCTGGACACCCACTCTCTCCTGGACACCTGCTCGCTCTGGATCCTCAATCCCTCTGGACAGGCGCTCTCGCTCAGGACACATGCTCACTCCGGATCCCAGCTCGCTATAGATCGAAAATTCGTCCGATTTCTTTCCTTTACCGATTTTATTCAGAGGTCCCTCTAGCAAAGGGACGTTTTCAGCTGGGGGTATTTCCCAATTCACCAGCCCCGCCCTCCTCGAAGACTACAAATACCCACTTCACAGAGCCTGCAGAAGACTCCTCTGCTTGCACTGGTGCAAGCGCTGCTGCCCTCTAGAGGTCAGTGCTGCTCCAGGGATGGAGTCGACTTTCTGGTCCCAGCAAGCAAAGCAGGCCTGGGATTCCCTCCCTCCTATGCAAGAGGCCCAGTCTCCTCTGCTCCCCAGCTTCTCGGAAGACCGCGGTCCCGGGCCTCTTTCTTTCCATCCTTTCCTTGGAGTGTTCTTGTTCGATGATGGCGGCAATGACTACAAAGAACAACCACTTCCAGTGTCTATCGATGACATTGAGGGAATGGATGGATCCCAGGACCGACTCTTTCGGGGGTCCAGAGCACCTCGGAAAGCTCCCTTCATGACTGTGTGATCACGAACAGCCAGAGAAACCCACTGCTCTGCATCATAGCTCGCTCCATACAGCCGGCTCTCTCCGGTACACCCGCTGGATTCCAAACACCCATTTGCTCCCGGACACTCACTCTCTTAGGATCTTAGGACAACAGCTCTCGCTGAGGACCCCTGCTACCTCCCGGACAAGAGCTCGCTCCAGGACACCGGATCAATACACACCTCTCCATCCCGGACGCGGCTCAAGCTCGCTAATGACAGGTGCTTTCCCTCTGGACACACGCTCCCCCAGGAAACCCGCTTGCTCCCAGACACCAGCATGCTTCGGGGACACCCATTAGCTTTCGGACCCCCATTTGCTCCCGGACTCCCACTTGCTAAGGACAGATGCTCTCGCTGCTGACACTCCCTATCTCCGGAACACGCGCTTGCTCCAGGACACTTAATCGATCCCCAACACCCACTCGCTCCCCGACAGGCTCGCTACTGGGCACCTGCTGGATTCAGGACACCCGCTCGCTCCCGGACACCCACTAGCTAAGGACAGGCGATCTCGCTCCTGGACACCGGCTCGCTCCCAGACCCCTGCTCGGTCCCAGACACCAGCTGGATCCCGGACACCCATTTGTTCCCGGACACCCCTAGCTAGGGACAGGCGCTCTCGCTCGGGACACATGCTTGCCTAGGACACACACTAGCTCCCCGACACCGCTCGCTCCCGGACACCTGCTCCCTCCTGGACACCTGCTCTTACCCAGACACCGGCTGGATCCCAGACACACATTCGTTCCGGACACCTACTCGCTCCGGGACCCTGCTCGGTCCCAGACAGAGGCTGGATCTCGGACACCCGCTCCCTATGGACACCCGCTCGATTTCGGACACCCACTGGCTAAGGACAGCCGCTCTGGCTCCGGAAACTCACTCGCTCCCGACCTCCACTCGCTCCCAGACACCCGCTTACTCCCAGACATCTGCTCCCTCCCAGACACCTGCTTGGTCCCAGACACCTGCTGGATTCCGGACACCCTCTAGCTCTCGGACACCCATTCGCTCCAGGACACCCACTCGCTCCGGAACCCGCACCCTCCAGGACACCCATTAGCTTTCGGACACCGGTTCGCTCCCGGACACAGTCTCGCTTCCAGACACCCACTCGATCCCGGACATCCGCTGGCTCCCGGACTCCCACTCGCTCCCAGACAACCACTCGATCCAGGACACCTGCTTGTTCCCAGACACCCATTCGCTCCTGGACACCCATTCGCTACTGATCACTCGCTTGCTCCTGGACACCCACTCGCTCCGGACAGGCACTCGCGCTCTGGACCCATCCGTTTGCTCCCAGACACCCGCATGATCTGGACACCCATTCACTCCCATACACCAGTTCGCCCTTGGACACCCGCTCGCTCCCGGACACTCCAGATCCCCAGCCCCTTAGGACAGGCGCTCTTGCTCCAGGCACACTCTGGCTCTGGGTTCTAGCTAGCTATGGATCCCAGCCCGCTATGGATAGAAATTTTGTCCGATTACTTTCCTTCACCGATTTCATTCAGAAGTCCACCTGCCAAAGGGACGTTTTCAGCTGGGGGTATTTCCCAATTCAACAGCCCCGCCCTCCTCGAAGACTACAAATGCCCAGCGCACAGAGCCTGCAGAAGACCCTTCCGCCTGCACTGGTGCACGTGCTGCTGCCCTCTAAGAGGTCAGGTGCTGCTCCAGGGATGGAGTCGGCTTTTTCTGGTCAGAGCAAGTGAAGCAGGCCTGGGATTCCTTCCCTCCCATACAAGAGGCCCAGTCTCCTCTGCTCCCCAGCTTCCCAGAAGACCGCGGTCCCGGGCCTCTTTCTTTCCATCCTTTCCTTGGAGTGTTCTTGTTCGATGATGGCGACAATGACTAAAAAGAACAACCACTTCCAGTGTTGATCGATGATGTCGAGGGAATGGATCTATCCAAGGACTGACTGGCTCCAGACATGGTCTCGCCCGCCCCGACACCTGCTCTCTCTGAGCCCCCGCTTGTTCACGATACCGGCTCCCTCCAGATCACAATCGCTTCAGACAGCCAATGGCTCTGGATAGGCACTCCCTCTGGACAACTGCTCCCTTCGACAACCACTCGCTCTGGACACCTATTCGCTCCATATCGCCATTCGCTCGGGATCCCAGTTCGCTCTATGGATTCCAGTGTCGATCTATGACATCCAGGCTGTTGCTCCTGGAAGGTGATCACACAGTCAGGGATGCTGCGCTCCGAAGTGCTCTGGATCCCGCAAGAGTACGTCCCTGGATAGAATCCATCCATGTCATCAATCACCCTGGAAATGGTTGTTCCTGTAGTCATCGCTATCATCCAATGGGAACATGCCGAGGACCAGATAGAAAATCACCATCCATGAGGAACAGCCAGAGAAACCCGCCACTCCGGAAACCCGGGAGGATGCTGCAGAAGAACCATTCATGGTGGCCATGCAGCCTGGGTCCTGTTCTATAGCGCCCTGCCTTGGCGACGATGCAGAGGACACCTAGACCTGTGGAAGGAGTGGCTCCAGTGTTACTGGCCATCAGCCATGGGAGACTGCAGAAGTGGACTCCCGACTTTGTCAGGACTCCTGAAGCTCTTTCTTCGCCTGCAAAGCCTCTAGCTCTGTGGCTGATGCCCACCGAACAATGGTAGCAGGGAGCCTTAGAGTGTGCAGCAGCAGGCGCCTTCCTGGAGTTTTAGAGCAAGGTCTGTGCCAGAGAGTATCTGTGTGCCTAAATCTCTCCATTACCCACAGCCAGTTATCTCAGCACAGTCCCCTGCTTCCACAATAAACAAGCAGCGATTTGTAGTGGATGGTCCATGTCATTTCTTAATTCTTTAATAAATGGTTTCAAATGGAATGTGCGGACCCATTTTCCAAGGCACTGATTGTGGCCAGGATCACCGGTTTCTAGGATTCATGGAAAGGCCAGGAAGTGGGCAACTGCAATTCAACCTGCAACAGGAAAGCAGGTCTGGCTTTAGGCTTTCACTACACAGGGCTTTGTCCAGGGCCCCAAAGCTATGCCCTGTCTGCTGTCCTATCAATAGCCATCTTTTCTCACGTGACCTCCTGGTTATCCACTGGCCTGTACTTGTGCTGTGAGCAAGCAGCTCAAGAGGCTTCCCTGATGGCTCCTCGCTGGCACTGGCCCCGGGTTTGAGCCCAACCTTGCCATCATGGCAAAGTCCAGGTTTAGTGCACCTATCTGCTTTTCCACATTGGAAGGGGGATTGCTGATAGCAGGAGCCAAGAAAGGAGTTCTAGCTCAAAGGGATAGGGCCCATTTGCAGACTGCCATTTCTGCTTGGGTGCTGCAGGCACTCAGGGGACATAAAGGTGCTGGCCTTGGGACTGGTGGTGATTAATGATAGTCAGCACTGGAACTTTAAGTTCTCTGGACCACATTCCCTTGGAGCTGCGAGTTATCAGACAGGCTAAGTTCTGCTTGGCTCTTAGTAGTGTGGAGCTGAAATCCGACCCTGATTTCAAACCCCATATGCAATTTTGTTTCATGATATTTTTTTCCTGGGAATTTGTACAGGATTGTGCTTTTGTGTTATGACCAGGATCAGACTCTGCCAGCAGGCTCCTGTGGGATTCTGTGAGAACCAACTGTTCCCATTTGGAGTACACAGGTGATGTGCAGGGATCTCCAGGTTTTTTTTTTTTTTTTTTTTTCTCTGCCTCTTGACATACCAGTGTTTCTAAACACTGAAAAATCAATGTTCTGATTTCTTTGGGATTTCAAGTAGTTGGTCATCTGCAAAGTTACGGTTTTCAACCTGTGAATTGTCCACAGAGCCAAGTTCTGTTCATCGACTAGCAGACAATGGACAAAATCCGAGGATGAATAGAAACCTCCTATGAGATTTTTTTTCTCGTGATTTGGCATGTGATTGTACTTTTGTGTTCTCTCGGGGATTAGACTTGGCCATGCAGGCTCTGGTGGGATTCTGGGCAAACCCACTGTTCTCATAGTACTTAGGGGATGTGATGGGATTGCTGGGGTATTGGTTTGTTTCTTAGGCCTCTCTCTGCCTTTGGGTGTCTCTAAACACAGAAAAAATGATCAGTTGTCTGACTCCTTTTGATAAGCAGGTTTTGTGCCACAGGCCATTGGGTTATTGAGTTTAAGAGCTTCAAGAGCCAAGTTCCGTTCAGTGCTCAGCCTACTAAGGACCAAATCCAATGATGATTTCAAATCTCTTACTGGCTTTTATTCCTTGGTGCTTTCCTTTTGTTGCTGGAACCAGGCTCCAACAGGCTGCCTTTGAAAATGATCCCTGTCGTTTTTTAATACTTTAATAAATGATTTCAAGGGAAATGTTTTGCCTTGTTCAGACTCGTTTTTCAATGCACTGATTGCAGCCAGGATCACTGGTTTTTAGGATTCATGGGAAGGCAGGGAAGGGGACAACCCTGATACAACTTGCAGTGGGAAGGCAGGTCTGGCTTTAGGCTTTAGCATTCTTGGACAACTTGGTTCAGGGCGATGCAACTTTTCCCTATAGGCTGACATCTCTCTACTCATACTTTCTAAGGAGGCCTATCCTTAGAAATGCCTGGAGCCCTCTTCTTGGTCTAGGGAGATGCAGCAAAAAGGGCAGCCTGTTGGCTTCTCCCTAGCACTGCCTTGTGATCATGGATAAGTACAAGGATACTGCACCCACCTGCTTTCCATATCAATAGGGAGGCAGGAGCCAGTGAAGGAGTCCTAAACCATTCACAGAGACCTGCAGCTCTGCTTGCAAGTTCCAGGCCAGTGAATTCTGCAGCAGTGGGCAGTGTTTCACCAGCAATGCACCTCTTACAGATCCCCAGTGTCCAGTGCCTGAGTTTCTGGTTGTCTGATCCTGGATCACCAATGGCTGCGACTTGTCAGCCAAGTCAAGTTCCCCTGTGCTATCAGCAGGCCTGGGTGGAATCAGACCTTGACTTCAAAAAACACAGTTGATTTTGTTTCTAGGTGCTTTCCTTTTCACATGGAAACAGACTTTGCCAGGAAGGCTGTAGTGGGATCCTTTGAAAATCCAAGGTTCAGGTGGAGGAAACTCTGGATGAAACCCCTGGTGCCTAAGTTCCAGTATGCAGGAAATGTGATCCAGACCCAATTTCATTTTATTTTCGGGTCCTCTCTGTTGGACATCTTTTCGAAATGGTTGAAATTCGTGCAAATACTAAGGTTTGTGGATTACAGGGTGTCATAGGCAAAAGCACCATGATTGATTTCAGTCTGGCAAGGCACCCAATGCATCTAACCCATGCCCCCAGAAGACTCAGTTGTTGTCTGCACCAATCTCAGTCACAGCTGTGTTAATTTCCTGGATAAGACAATTTTCTTCTCTGTGGAAAGCCTTTCTTTCACATAGAATTTTTTTTTACAATATATTGGCAGGTTTTATGTGAATTAGAACTTTCCAACTCTGTCATTTGCAAAGCTCTGTGTTAGTTTTTTTTTTTTTTTTAAATGCTGTATGTTTTCAGTGCTGGACCTGGGTCGTGTGGTCAACATCTTGTAATTTTACACCATTTTGTACAAATTTGAGATTACTGTTTCTCTTTCCAACCTCCCCCCCCATTCATATACTTCCGCTCTCCTTTAAATTCATACACAATTTGTTCTCTAATTGCTATTCCATGTATAATTTTATTTATACGGATATAAATAAGTAAAACCTCCTTAATGTCTTTAAACTTTCCATTGATACTTTGTGAATTGTGCATTTACACCCAATCCTGCTCACCAATTCCCTCTCTGCATAGCCTCCCTCTACCCTTGAAACACAACTCTGCAAAAGAAACCAAATATAAAAATGAATAAAAACCTTCTTTCTGTGATAGCTGAGGTGTGTCATGGTGCATCACACAAGTATACTCCTTTGTTTAAACAGCATTACTTCAAATTGTTCATTGCAATGAGTCATTGGTCTGGTTTGAGGCCTCTGACTTGTCCTATAGTATGAGTACAGGATCCTGTCTGTCTGGGACTCCCCTGATAACACTGTAGCCCCTTTCTATATGCCTTTATAGTGTTATCTAAATGCTTGGCATGACACTGTAGTGGGTCTCTATGAACATTTACAGTTTTGAATGTTACAACTCAAACAATGCTGCATCTGGTTGCTAATGCATGTACCTGGTTTGATTCTTGTGCTATTGTTAGATGCAGTTTTATTTCACATCTCTAGTAGTTAACCCTCCATGGACTGCTGAATAGCTTTGCATGCAGAATGTTCTTAGATCCCAGAGAATCAGTACACCCCAGAGATACTTAAACACTGACACCAATTACAGACCTGTTTCAAATGCTAAGTGATATAACCAATGAAAAATGTCCTTCCACTGGTGAAAGACTGAATGAGACAGCCACAACCAACAGATGACCAAGCCTCAAGATGACAAATATCCAATGTCTCTCATTTGTGAGCTCTAGGTTTGCTAGATACGTGACATCATGTTTTCCTCTTGTCACATGTAAGTAGCTGGGTGAAGTGTGTGGAGGAAACTTGGCTAAAGAACTGAAGGATGATTGAGACATTGGAGAGGAAATAGCCAGAAAAGGAACACATAGTTGTATGACATGAAACTCCACATCATTAGAAACAGAACATTCCTGAAGATGTCCATTAATTTTCCATGGTTCTGAATAAACACCATAATCAAAATCAAAGCACCTTCTGCAAAAAGTGGTTAGTTTGGATTATTAATAGGGTTACAGTCCATGATGGCAGAGAGAAGGAATGGCTGAGAATGCTCACACCTTGATCTACCACCAGATGGCAGACAGGGACGGAGAGATTGGGAGGAAGGGGAAACAGGAAACAAGAGAGAGAGATAGAGAGGGGGGAGAGAGAGAGAGAGAAGAGAGAGATAGAGAGAGACAGAGAGACAGAGAGAGACAGAGAGACAGAGAGAGAATGAGAAAGGAGAGAGAGACAGAGAGAGAGAGAGATAGGGAACACACCCAGAGTCACTTCCTTCCAAAAAAGATCACATCTCCTTATCTTTACAAAAGAGTTCAACCAACTATGAAACAAACATTCAAATATGAGCCTGTGAGGACCTCCTTCCTTTAAACCCCCACAGAATGAATGAATGAATGAAAATGGATGAATGACTGAACCAACAAATACATTTATAAAGAATGACAAAGCTTCCATGTGACACTCTATCATCAATTAAAATCAGGGTGCATGAGTTGAGAGGTGCTGTAGGTACACCACAACATCTGGGTGTACACATTTTTCCTGCAGCTCTCTGAAGAGTGAAACACCAGCAAGTTCTCAGGTTGTCTGTTGTTCCATGGCTAGAAAAAACAGAGTCCATGTTACACACTATTGGTCATTATATTTTGATATTCTTAAAAAGATGTTTATTTGTTCCCGTACCCCAAAGCAAGAAAGGTTTCTTTCAGGTGAGAGAGCTCCAGTGGGATGCAGTCCATCACAGCAGGGCAGGCACAGCAGCAGGAAGACATGGCCAGTTGTTCTCACTGCATAAGCAATTAAGAAATACAAGAAGTGGGCTCAGGCTTTCAAACCTCTAATGCAGTTTGAATTTCAGAGGACACATTCCACCATCACAGACAGAAGGCATGGCAGCATGAGACAGAAACAGGATAGTCACATTGCTCAAAGTTCTCTCTTGAGTTATGTGACAGGAAGCAGACCATTGATTTTGCATCCCAGAGATGCTTCTGTGAGAGGATTTCACATGAGGTCATTGGCTGTCCACTGAGCTCACCTTACTTCCTCTAGAGCCAGGAGTTCTCTTCAAGATGCCCTTTCTGAATGGCCTGCTGCAGCTCTGCTCTCAGCCTCCTTCTTTCCTCAATGAGTCTTTGATCTCTGCTTGAATGGAGGACATTGCCATGAGAATTCTAATTCTCCATATGAGATCATCAATGTCCCTTAGGATCTGTTACTGCACAGGTGTCTGCACTCTCACTTGCTGACCCTCCCATACCTCTGTACTCCTGAGTGAGTTCAGAGGACCTTTCTCCCTCAGTCATCATACTCAGGAACACTGTAGATCTTGGGACATCCCAATGCTACAGGAAACAATCCAGCTTTGATTTGCTTTATGACACATCTTCTCCTGCACAGCTCATGTGGGAGACAGGGGAATTAGAAATGACCCCTGAATAAAGCAATACACTGAAAAATAAAAATGAGCAGAATAAATAAAATAAGACAACAAAATACATCCTAGGTACTTTTGACATTGTGAAAACTTATAAATAGTATTTGGGAACCCATAAAACAAGTTTCAAAAAAACCTAGAAACATTATGTGTGTCACATAAAGAAGTAAACCATCTCTCAAGAGAAGTAATGAAAGACAGTGTGAGATATTTGCATACTTTATGGAAAGTTGCCCTTCTTTCTGAGAACTCTTCTTTTATGACAGATTGTTACTTGGCATTTTAAATGTTATTTTTTTTTTAAATGTTATATCCTAAAAATCATTATCCTTACAAAATATACCTATCGTATACTAAAGATACTTCATTAGAGGAAATACTATCATAAATATATAGTATTTTTTAAATTCAAGGATATTCTATGTTTTAAAGAGACCCATTTGTTCTTATTGTATACGTATGAGTGTTTTTCCTGCATGCATGTGGGTTCATATGTCTGTGCATGGGGCCCACAGAGCCCACAAAAGTGCTTCAGATTCCTTGAGATGTGAGAGTCACCATGTGTGTGAAGGGAAAAAATTCTGGGTCCTCTGCATGCATGTGTGTCTGTGTACCAAATGTGTACCTGGTATCTGCAATTCCCTAAAGAGAGATTCTGATCCCTTGGAACTCATAGAAAACATAGATAGCATATATGAGTTTTAATATCAAGGCTATAAAATACAGAATACAAAAATAGATGTTTCTTAAATATTTATATATCAAACTTTCTTTAATCCCTGCAAATTGTAACATTCAGATTCTTGGGAATGTTCAGTATGTTATTTTAGAGTCATTTGAAAGAGTAACTTGGGACCTTCTTGGGGCTGGCTGTATTCAAGAAACACAATGCTATTCTCTGCTTCTTTCAGATGTGTGCTTCCCATAGTTTTTCTAGGGGAACAAAACAAAGTAGACATTAGAATAAAAATATGAATCAGTCTGAGTGAATGTGGTGGTAAATGATTTGACCTTAGTATTCTTGAGTTTAGAAGTCACCATGATCTAGATAATGAGTTTCAAGACACCCTGGGATACATAGAGACATCCTAATTAAAAAGGAAGGAAGGAAGGAAGGAAGGAAGGAAGGAAGGAAGGAAGGAAGGAAAGAAGAAAGGTGCTTCAATCTGTCTTTCTCTTTCTCCCTCCTATCTCTCTTTCTCTATCTCTCTGTCCATTCCTCTCTCTCTCTCTCTCTCTCTCTCTCTCTCTCTCTCTCTCTCTCTCTCTGTAAAATATTTTTGGATAAGATGGATTAAAATTAGTTTCAGATGAAAATCTAGTGTTTATAGTTTAAATATCTTCCTAAAATAAAGGATTTTTCCAAAAGGGAAACAAAGAAAAGACCAGCACAGAGCTTTTAAGTATGCCTCAAAATGTGAACACATTTAATATTAATATTCGAAGCACTTACAATTGTGTGGGGTGGTGTCTGTGTGCAGACAGAAGGTGAATACAAGTAGCAACTCTCAGAACAAGGTACTAAATCCCTTACTTAATAGACTTTAGAGGAAAGATCTCTGAGCTGGGCATCTCAGTGAAGGAACTGGACACAGTGTAAGGCAGCACCTGAGACAGCTGATCCTATTGTCCCACTCTAGGACATCCCTGAGTTCCACATCAATAGGAGTGAAACAGCTTAGGGAAGTTGTCAGATAGGATGTAGGCATGGCTAATCCCTCTACAACAGCAGTCTCTGTGGTTTGACAGTTCAGAGATGCCTGACTTAGAAGGGGATCAGAAATCCAAGAACTGAGGTGGCTCAGATGAGATGTGCATACCTGGGTTCTATATGTAGGTAAATTTTCTTTTCTTTTCATTTGTTTTTTATGTTTTTTTTTCGGTGTATCTTTGGGGGTCCTGGCTGGTTTTCTCTAGAATACTTTATCAGAACAAAATCAACTAGCAGGGACCAGAACCATCATTTAAAGGGGCAGCAGCTTACTTCCCTAAAAGTACATCCACTTGCCTATAACACTCCTGCCCAGTGGTTAAGCCCTCCTCCCTAGTTCCCTCTGTGTTCTTGATGGATGGATTTCCACAAGAAGTCTTAGTGCTGAAGACTCCTGCTGAGCAGGAAAGCCCTTCCTGTACACCTGAGTTGGGAAGGGAAAGGGATGCTGTATTTGGTGCTTTGAGTCAGGTCCATGATCATAAGGGTCTCCTTCTGATTTCCACCTTGGTTTGTTTACTTTAAAACTTCATTAATCAGGATAACAGTCATTTACATGTAAGGGTATATTGAACTTCATAGTCCTGAAGGACACACAACCATGACAAGTTGCAAACAAAGTAAATATAATAAACATTTCTGAATTAAATAACCTTCCTAACACCCAGACTCCATTCCCTGGAAGTTCTAGATGATCAGTCTGTGAACTAGTCATTTGTCTCCTGTGCCCTTCCCCCAGCCTGCCAGCCTGAGCAGGTAGGAAAGAGCTGTTTACCACAATAGATCAGACAACAGTATGACCTGGGAGGCATTGCAGGCCTTGGCACCCTGCAGTCTGTTACAGGAGCTAAGAAGAATGGACTGCCTGCTGAGCTTGCCTTGACACCTTCTGGCTACTATCTCCTACCCCAGCCCCAGGGCTGAACCAAGAAGAGAATCTGGGGGGTGTGGCTTCCCCTTTATATGTGAAAGCAAAATATTAAACTTTGGGTCTTGATCAGAATATGTTGTCTTGGCCCCATGCTTCTCTGGCCCTCCCTTCCCCTTTCATTCCCAGCCTTCCTCTCTGGTGAACCCGGTTACCTGGTTACCCATAGCTGCAGGCCTACAGACTCCTTGTGTCCAAGGTACCTATTTCAGTTCAGATAACTGTTTCCAATTCAATTCAGGATGTGTTTGAAGTTCACTTAGGAGGCCTGTACTGGCCAGTTTTGTTTGTCAACTTGACACCAGATGCAGTTATCACAGAAAAAGGAGCCTCCCTTGAGTTAATGCCTCCATGAGATCCAGCTGTAATACCTTTTCTCAATTAGTGATCAAGAGTGGAGGGCTGAGCCCATTGTGGGTGGTGCCATCCATGGGATGATAGTCCTGGGTTCTCTAAGAAACCAAGCTGAGAAAGCAGAAGATGGAGGCCTGGCTTGTGAAATTTCAGAGGGAAGATTAAGGAATCTTATCAAGGCCATTGCTATTTTGGTTGTGAAGATTCTGTGGGTTGTGCTAGCTAGGGCTGAAGAATCAGCTGTGATTAACAAGATACCAGAACTAAAGATACTAAGGTGAAAACTTTGCATTACTGGGACTATTGATGCTGGTTAACTAGAGCTAAGAAATTAGTCATGATTAAGAAGAGACCAGGGTCATTGAGGTGAAATTTTCTGGGAAGTGTTTTTTTGAGAGCACAAAGAAGCTGTGTTTCAGAGATAGCCAAGGTTATACCTTGTGCAGCGGCTGGACATGGTAAGGTGTAAGACTCACCCAGGTGGTCCTGGTTTTGAAAACATGAAGGGGTCATGCAGAGGAGTCAAGGCTTGTCACCATAAAGGGAGTCTATGAGAGACTATTTGTGAAGCCCAGTTGTGGTGGCAGACAGTAATGTCTTGAGATGCCAGTACCATGTGGTGACCACCAAGAACAGCAGCAGCAGTGGAGTAGAGGCAGCTGGAGCCTAGAAGACAAGGTGTGTGCTCCAAAGGCCAGGGCTGGAGAAGTGACCCAAGCCCTTGGAGCAGACCTGAAGTTCGTGAGTGGATCCAAGACATTGGATGGTTGGAGTTTGATTTTGCTTCTGATTGTGACTGTGCCCTGATATTTTTCCAGCATGAAGTAAGAAAGTATTTTAGTGGAGCCCACACTTAAGAGACTTTGCTTTGTAAAAAGACATTGAATTTTAAGAGACTGGATATCTTAAAGGGATTGAAATTTTAATATGTAGGAATTTGCAAAGACTGTAGGTTATTTAGAGTTATTAGGTCTTGTGGATGAATAAGAAAGTAAGGGTTGAGGCTTAATATTGATGTCTTTGTGTGTCAAGTTGACAAAGGGTCAATTGTACTGGCTCCTTTTGTGTGTCAACTTGACAAAAGCTGGAGTTATCACTGAGAAAGGAGCTTCAGTTGAGGAAATGCCTCCATGAGATCCAGCTGTAAGGCATTTTCTCAATTAGTGATCAAGTGGGGAGGTACCATTTTTGGGTGGTACTATCCATGGGCTTGTAGTTTTGGGTTCTATAAGAAAGCAAGCTCTGCAAGCCAGGGGAAGCAAGCCAGGAAGAAAAATACCTCTATGGCCTCTGCATCAGCTCCTGCATCCTGACCTGCTTGAATTCCTGTCCTGACCTCCTTGGGTGATGAACAGCAATTTGGAAGTGTAGGCTGAATACACCATTTCCTCCCCAACTTGCATCTTGGTCATGCTGTTTTGTGCAGGAATAGAAACCCTGACTAAGACAATGGCAGTGTCCAGAAACCAATCAAGGCTGAGATAGAGACAGTGCTGAACTATGAGTTTCAACATAATCCCTATTCCACTTTACTACCAATTTAATTTTAGCAATTTCTGCAATAGTAACAGAAATTCTGCAAACATGTCTTGTATTTTCTATTGTTGATGAAGGATTGAAGAACTAACTACTCTCCCAGTGCTGCTATTTACAGAAGAAATTATGGAAGGCCTTCATTCTCTCAGTGAATCCAAGATATGATCTCTGAGCCTTCCCACCTCTGTTGAAAGGTCCAGGTAATGAGAATTAGAGAAAATGTTAAAAATTCAAAGGTAAACAGGCTGGTCAGTAGTGTGGTACAGTGCTTATTTCATTTCTTACACAGACTTCCTGAAAAATGAAGTTCAGAGAGCAAACTGTATGTGATGACACTTAAGTGTGCTCTTGACACTGACATCGGTGTGATCACTTTCTTGCCTGGTACAGGACTTAGTTCACAGATTAGGTATTACTGGGAGGAAAAAGATCACTTAAAATTCCTGAGAATAATGAAAAGGTAAAACTGCAATTCAAAGGCCATCAAAGTATGAAAACACTATCTTGGAATCACAGCTGATGTTGACCATGCTTGAGCACTAGTTCCCACATGCTAAGCCTGCTGTAGAGAACTCAGTTGGCACTGGAGGGAAAGGGTAGACTACAGTGAGAGCTGCTAACTTCCCAGGCTTTGTGTTGTATGGATAAAATCCCAGGAGAAACATCCTCACTGACTCTCCCAGTTCCTGAGCACTGTTTTGCAGAGTTGCTTCCTTATATGCTCCACAAATGCAGCAATGTCTGTCATTCAGACCCATCCATCACTCCTTTCCCCATCCCTCCCTACCTCCATTCCTCCATTTGTTTCTCTCACTATATGGCCCTGTCTGTCCCAGAAGTCTCTGTGTAAATCAGGCTGGCCTGGAACTCACAGGGATCCACCTGCCTGAATGAACATGCCTACATCACATCCATTTCCTAATGTGATGCTAGACTTTCTAGAGACCAACAGCTGACCTTAGGCTTGTACAATGTGAACCTCTTCCAAGACTAGAAGCACATAAAGTTAACTTCTCATGGCCAGTTGGTTTTTCTTAGTTTTGTGTGTCAGGGTCAGCAGTGCCATGACCTTCCAGCTTGGCCAACTCCTGTTTTTCAAGTGAGTTTACTTGTGATGCAGAAATTTGCTCTGGAAATTGCTGAAAATAGAAAGATTCTCCAGATCAGAAGTGGTGAATCAGGCCTCTAATCTCCATAAAAGACAGGCAAAGCAAGGGAATCTGAATCCAGGACTAGTCTATTCTACACAGAAGGAAGAAGTGTAAATTATAGGTTGCAGGTGACTCCTAGAATAATTTAAAGGGAAACCATGGGGGAAGATCAGTTGTCATCCATGTTGATTCAGCAAAAGTGTTTCTCAAAGTTCTCAAGGTTGCTCCCTGTTCACTGATTATTTTATGGCACAGTAAACAAGAGAACCAGGATGCCTAACATCCCCTGAGAACTTCCTTTAAAACAAACCACCAGTTAGTCCTTCAACCAACAGAAGGAAATAGTAGAGTATCCTCATCTGTGTCCACACCACCCTTCATCTTTCCCTTGAACCATTTAAAGAAGAACACAAATTTTCATCAGTTTAACACTTTTATTAAGAAAGCTGTAAACAAGCAAACAAGCAAACAAACAAACAAAACAGATGGCTGCAAAGACACAACTGCCATTGTGTGTGCCTTCCCTGTAACAGCAGGAGCTGACAGAAGATTCTCTAATTGTAAGCCTTAGCAGGCTTCTGGGCTCCAAGGCTCCAAAGAGATTCTAGGTGACCTTTTCTCTTCTTCTTCTGGCCAAAAGCCCTTTGAAGCCATGCCCAGAACCCTTGGCATCTGGGACTGTCAAAAGCAGGATCCTGGTCAGGGCAGTCTCCACCAACACAGGTCTCAAGGTTCAGCTTTTTCTTCCTGAGCAAGCTTGGTGAAGGTTGGTCTGGCTCCTCTGTATTTTTGCAGTTGTCATTTTCCACATCTCCTGGGGACACTTGTGGCTCCCTCTGACTCTCATTCTGGAAGACATCTGTGCCCCTCTTCTTGGCACAAGTCAATCTGCGGTAGTGTCTCAGGTAGTCCAAGCTCTCAAATACACAGAAGGAATATAGATCCCAATCGACAATCCAGCCATCCTCAGAGCAGTGACCTGACTCTCCACAGAAACAACCTGGCTCAGACTTGGCACCTCTTGTACTCAGGGCTGGCAAGGCAGGTGCACTTTTCAGTGCATGTTCTTCAGAATCTGGTGCATCCTTGACAGAACTGGTACAGAACTGCATTATCTTCTTGGCTTTATCCATGGAAGGCTGAGGGCAAGTCCTTGACCTTGTGATTCAGAGAAGTCTCCAGTTAGTTAATTATACTCTATACTTCTTGAACCCTCCCAAACATTACATTATCAGAAGCTGAGTTTTAAACCCACAATTCTAGCATCTATGTGCTTTGTCTAAGGAGGCAAGATTCTTCTCAGTTTCATGGCAAATCCTTTCATCGGAGAACCTAACGGGAAGAAGCAAACTGGATACAGAAGAAGAGGCAGGTGGATCTCTGAACTCAATCAACACCAGCATGGTTGTCAGACCTAGTTTCAGGACAGCTAGTGCTATATAGAAATCCCTAATCTCAACAATGGAAAGAAACAAAGAAAAAAGGAATGAAGCTTCTCAAAGTAAGATGCTATCAAACTGGATGCAATTATCTAGATTTAAATGTTATAGGTAACTCTTTAGAAAGGCAATGGGGAAAGTGCTACTGGGCCAGCAAATCTATTTGGGATGCCTGGTTAGGAGAGTAAAAGATCAAATATAATGATCTCTCACTCACTCTCTCTTTCCTGAACAGGGGTTTATTAGAATGACTTACAGGCTGCAGTCCTGCTTATTCTGCAACAGCTGGAAAGGAAGCAACGTCCAAGAATCCAGATGTTCTCAGTCCCCAAAGCTGGAAGCCTCAGTTGGTCTTCAGTAGAAGATGGAATCACAGAGAAGTAGGCTCTAGTGGCAGTGAAGTAAGAGAGAGCAGGCAGGCAAACTGAACACTTTCTTCCTCCGTGTTCTTATATAGGCCTCCAGCTGAAGGTGTGGCCTATATTAAGTGTGTGTCTTTCAGAGTCAATGTCTGGATTAAAGATGAGTGTATTTACTGTGTGTGTGTGGTGGCCCACACCTTTAATCCCAGCTCTATGGGAGTGAATCAGGCAGGTGCCTCTCTGTGAGTTTAAAGGGAGCCTGGTCTACAAATTGTGTTCCATGGCAGCCAGGGGGATTATAGACAAACCCTGGGTCATATAAAAAAAATATCACAATAACACAGATAAGTGTCTTTTGCACTCAAGATCCAGGTTAAAGGCCCCTGTCTTTCCAGCTCAAAGAGATATGCATTAAAAGCAAGTTCCTACCTCAAAGACAGAGATTACTTTCTATGAACTAAGCTAATGTCCCTTGCAGGTGTGTCTTCCTTTTTGGATTTTGCTAATTTGAGATTCAATCAATATAGTTGACAGCAAAGACTAGTCATTACAGAGAGTGTTTGTCTGTGTAGCCCTGGCTCTTGTGAAACTCACTTTGTAGACCAAGCTGGCCACCAAGGCAAAGATCTCCCTGCCTCTGCCTCCCTCCTGCTGAGATTAAAGGCCTGTGTCACCATGACCTGCTTATAAATCCCCTTAATAGTCCTTTGGTCTACTGGAGTCCTGAGCAGATGCTATTCCTGTATTTCCAGCAGAGAAATGGTTAGGAGATACCAGCTAAGTGTAGAGATGAAGCTTCAGGACAGGGAATCTCCTCTCCACCTGCTCACTCTCCCAGCCCCTCTCTCTGTCTCCTGTTTAATTTTTTTGTGTTTGAGGTGTATATACATATCATGTCTATTCTTCAGTCTCTTGTGTCTGGATATAGGCAGGCAGGGATAGTTGGGCTCCAGGGTGCTTTGGACCAGAGTCATATTTACAGGGAAGCAGATAGCAAGATTGCCAAGCAGTTTCATGAGGAAGAGTCAAAGCAGAGGTCTTCTAAGTCAGGGACATCAAGGACAGACAGCAATGACTCAAGATCTGCTCATGGCAGTACTGGAGGAGGCCAGGAGCCACTGGTGCAGAATCCCAAGACAGCTTCTTCACACAGAACTAAAAAGCCAGCTCTCCTGCTCTAGGTCCAGGCACACAAGGACATCAGCAGTGTGTTCCCTGGGATGGATCACATGAGCCTTCTGTACTCATACTGTGGGTGGTATTCATAATCCTGAAAGAGGTGGAAAGGCAAGCAAAAGACCCTGAAACCTGGTGTTCACAAATCCACAAAATAGAAAAGAAGTGAAAAAGGCAAAAGTTGTGTTTTAGAGTACATAAAACAGAAACAACACACATAGGAGGTCAGTGGTAGGAAGAGAACTGTGCTGCCAGGGATGTTAGTAATCTCCAAACATAACAGACAGCAGCCGATCTGATGGAAGTCATAGTAGGGTCTTTATTTTCTTTGAGTTAGCTTGGGCCCCTGCAATGAGCTGCTGTCATGAAGGACCGTTTTGTTTGTTGGAAGGCAAAGCAGGAGCCAGAGGCAAGGAAGGAATCCAAAAATCTCCATAGGTGGCCCATAGTTCTGTTTGGGAGCCTCAGCCCTGAGACGTTTTACAGCAGGGGGCGCTGCGGCGATAGCGTTCCAGTTGGAGGCAACCTCTGGGCTCACACTCTGGACCCCTTCTCTAGCAGCTATGACTTGTCCAGGAGTTCTGTGAGGCTGTCAGCAGGACCGAGCTGAAATCGGAAGGTGATTTTAAACTTAGTAGGTGATTTTGTTTCTTAGAGGACTCTCTTTGCTGACAGGAGTGGACTCTGTCATGCAGGTGGAGGTAGGAATCTGTGTGGACTTAGGGTTGGAAGGTGTGTCCCTAAATGCTACTCAAAATGCCTTGCACTCAGGTGCAAGGATGTAGGAGATGAGATGCAGGTGCCATGGTTTCGGTTTGTTTTCTTGCCCCCTGAGGCTTCCAACGTTTTTAAAAACCAGACTTCATACTGTTTACTATTGGTAAATGACCTTTTCGCCAGGCAATTGTGCCAAGACTTGGGACACCATCCTCCATCCCCCCCGGAGTCAACATAGTCAATGCAAACACAAATCTTCATTGCAGCTGATTTTCCTTCCCTTCGACTAAGGTTTTCCGGATCTGCATAGACCAGAGCTCTAATGTCATTCTCTCTCAGTTCCTGGTTTAATCTTGCTGTCCTTTCCCAGGTTGCCTCAAGCAAGGGGCCAAGGGTAAACTTGACCTACAGGGAGAACACAGGACCACCCTGTCTGACTTACTCACACACCCCGACTTATAGGCGAGTCCTGCAATCATGGGCAAGTCTATACTTCGTGCCTCTGTCTGCTTGACCACACTTCTAGGGGCCACAGCTGGAGCCAGGTCAATGGAGGAGCTAGAAGTTCAAAGTCTTACTAGATCCGCAGCTCTGCCTCTGAGCTTGGCAAGCCACTTCTTCACAGCAGGGGTCGCTGTGGGGCTTCTGTTCCCCCAGAGACCAATCCCAATGGTCAGTGCCCATCCTATGGATTCTCAGGGCACTACTAACTGGGACTTTCCCACAGAGCAAGTTCTTTTTGGCTGTCAGCCGCCCAGCGCTGAAATCTGATGGTCATTTCTAGACTCCTAAGTGATTTCGTTTCTCAGTGCTTTCATTTTTTCCATGGGATCAGATTCTGCCAAGCAGGCTGCTTCGATTTGCTTTAAGACACATCTTCTCCTGCACAGCTCATATGGGAGACAGGGGACTCAGGGATGAATCTTGAAAAAAAAAAAAAATCCATGAACTGAAAAATAAACATTAACAGAATAAATAAAGTTAGACAATAAAATGATTCTAGGTAATGTTGACATTGTCAAATCTTATAAATAGTATTTGGGAACCCATAAAATAAGTTTCAAAAAACCAAGAAATATTGTAAGTACAACATAAAGAAGTAAACCATCTCTCAAGTGAAGTAATGAGTGTGAGACATTTGCATACTTCATAGAAAGTTGCCCTTCCTTCTGAAAACTCTTTAATGACAGATTGTTACATGACCTTTCAAATGTTATTTCCTTTTTAAATGTTATATTCTGAAAATCAATGTCCTTACAAAATATAGAGTATATTAAAGTCATTTCTTTAAAGGGAATACTATAAATAATGTGTACTTTCTTAAATTCAAGGATATTCTATATTTTAAAGAGACCCATTTGTTCTTATTATATACGTATGAGTGTTTTTCCTGAATGCATGTGGGTTCATAATGTGTGTGCATGGGGCCCACAGAGCCCACAAGAGTGCCTCAAATTCCCTGAGATGTGAGAGTCACCATGTGTGTGATGGGAACTAATTCTGGGTCCTCTGCAAAAGTAATTGTACTCTCACTCCTGAGCCTCTCCTGCTAGCCCTGCAAGAGTGTTTTCATCTGACTTACTTGTTTATTGACTGCATACTGCCCTGTTGCATGCATGTATGTCTGTGTACAAAATGTATGCATGGTACCTCCGGTCCCAAAGAGAGTTTATGATCTCACACAACATGTCAATAGCATATATTTGTTTAAAAATCAAGGCTAAAAATACAGAATATGGAAATAGATGTTTCTCAAATATCTATATATTAAACTTTCTTTACAACCTTGCAAAATGGTAACATTCAGATTCTAGAGAATGTTCACTTTGTAATTTTAGAGTCATTTGAAAGACTAAATTTGGGCCTTCTTGGGACTGGCTGTATGCAAAAAATACAATGCTACTCTCTGCTTCTTTCAATATATGCTTTCCATAATTTCTCTAAAAGAATAAAACAAAGTAGACACTAGAATAAAAAGGTAAATCAGTCTTAGGGGGTGTGGTGGTCCATGATTTGAACTTACTAAATATGAGTTCAAAAGCCAGCCTGATCTACATAATGAGTTTCAGAACACCCTCCTCTTCATAGAGACATTCTAAATAAAAAGGAACAAAGAAGGAAGGAAGGGAGGGAGGAAGGAAGGAAGAGAGGAAATAAGGAAGGGGAGAAGGAAAAAAAGGTGCTACAGTCTCTGTATTTTTGTGTGTTTCTCTCTCTCTCTCTCTCTCTCTCTCTCTCTCTCTCTCTCTCTCTCTATGTGTGTGTGTGGTTTGTGTTAAAATATATTGAGTGAAGATAGATTAAAAGTACTTTTAGATGAAAAGCTAATGTTTATAGTCTAATTATCTTCCTAAAATAAACTTCCTAAAATAAAATAAAATTCCCTTTTCCAAAAGGGAAACAAAGAAAAGGACAGCTCAGAGATTTTAACTATGCCCCACAGTGTGTATAGAACTTAGGACTTGAAAGTAGGCTATGGGTAGGTTACACAGAACTCATCAGGGAACATATTAGGGTGCTACATCCAGAGAAGCCTTTAAAGTTCTAGAGAACTTTAAAGATTCCTTGATCTTCTCCAGCCTAGTTTGGCATCCACAAGCATGGCCCCAGGAGGCCTCCATTGTTCTGTTGCAGAGTTCTGTCATCAAGAGATGTTTGTCCCTGCCCCAGGATGCAGTATCTTGCCTCAAGACATTTACTTTCACCTGTTGATGGTGTCTGCCAGGAAACTATGCTCATCTGGAAAATGGACACAACCAGGGTCTGAGGAAAACTAGTGTTCTCTGGAATTTAATGGCCCTATAGACTATGCCACTCCTGGTCCAGATCTCCTCAAGCATTTAGGGGACAGTCTCCCACTAAATACAATATACCTCAAGGAGAAACAGAGCGTGAGTATTTTCATAGATACAGAGAAGTTCCACCCCCTTATGACATCAAAGCCTATTATGGGCAGAGTGTTGACTTTAGAGACCCATTTGAGAAAGAACGCTACCAGGAATGGGAGAGGAAATATCGACAGTGGTATGAGAAGAACTACAAAGGGTACACAGTGGAAGTGCAGTCAAGACCCTTGGCCAACAGAGAAGACATTTGGAGACAGTGGCTGAAACTTCAGGGAGACATTGGTGTCCTCAAGAAGTAGAAGGTACATTCTCGAGAAGGGTTCAATGGGCTCTGAACCAGCCAAGAGATGACAGCACACACAGCTTTGCAGACATGCTTGCCCCTAGTGAATTCTGAAGCCAAAAGTGCTCCAAAAAATGACCAAAAACAGAGGCTTACATGAGACAGAAACCTGGAAAGGAAAGACACCCAAGCAATGTGGAGAGAATACACCTTAAAATCCTTCAATATACTACTCAGTGGCAGGAGCCAGAGAAAAACTCAGGAAGAGCCTCATGCTGCCTCTGTGAACTTCAGAGCTGGGACTGTGCCCCACATGACCAGGAGTCTGGAAGTGTCTTTATCTTGTCCTCCTGACTGTTCAATTGATTTGTTAAGGAATTTTTTTCTTAAGTCTATGTAGAATCATTGCCTTCTGATGGACAGTGTACATAAATAAAATCTTTCCTCTCCACCACCTTCCTGTGTAATTGTTTTTCAGGGGTAAAATCAGGATTGGAGTCTGGGGTTGGAAGTGGTCACTGATCAAGTCAGAGGAATTTCCCTGCAGGTGGAGTTTCATTAGAAGTGGGATGTGGACACTAACAGGCTTGGTAGGGACAAAAGAGTGGCCCACCCACTAGTCTTTCTTTATTGTTTTCCAGAAGAGGGCAGAGTGGAGCAGTGGGAAAGGGGGTGAAGGTGGAGTATGCAAGTGATCTGCAGGTTACAATGACAAAAAGGAACAATATGTTTCCAGGGTATTTTGTGAACTAGAACTTTCAACTGTATCATTTGCAAAGCTCTATTTTAGGTCTCTCTGTCTGTCTCTCTGTCGCTCTCTCTCTCTCTCTCTCTCTCTCGTGCTCTTTGGTTTCAATGCTAGACCTTGGCAGTGTAGCCATCATCTGGTAACTTTTATTCTGTTTTACAATTTTGAGATTACTGTTTATTAAGAACAGGTTTCTACTCTTTTCTCTTTCCAAACCCTCCCATGCATACATCTCAACTCTCTTTTAAATTCCTAGCCAATTTGTTCTTTAATTGCTCTTTCATGATATTTTTATTTATACAGATATTAGGAAGTTTAAACTTCTAAATGTTTTTAGACTTTATACTGATTAGTTTTGAACTGTACATTTGTACCCCAACCCTATCCACCTTCCCATCCATCCATGTCCTTCCTCTGCCCTTGAAAACCCACCTGCAAAGGAAACTGTGGGGAGCTGACAGAAGAAGTCTATCATCCTTGCAGCCATCTTGAGCCATGTACCCTTACAAGAGATTTGTTTACAATAGCCTACAACAGTTGAGCATACTCAGATAACATCTTGTTTTAGATACTCAGGATTTTCCCTTGGGTGTGTGAGACTTAAAGGTGTGATTTAGAGATAAGACTTAAAGGCATGACTTCAAGGTGTGAGTTAAAGGCGTGGCTTAGAAGTGAGACATATAAAAGGCAGAAGAGAGAGGCAGACAGAAGAAATTATTAGACACTTGAGATTTAGGACTTGGAACTGCGAAAGAGACAAGCAAATAGGAATTAGATACTTGTACTTGGATGAGACTGGAGACTAGAACTTGGAACTGGAAACTTGGAACTTGTAGGCACTAGGGACTAGGAACTAGAAAGTAGGAACTCAAGGGATTTGAGACTTGGAACTTGGGACTTAGACTAGGAAGAGAGACTGAAGAATAAACGGGATTGAATCACACTTTGTTTGATCTCCATTCCTCTTGTCCATTCTCACAATCTCTCTCTTGCTGAACCCTGACCCACAGACCAGAGCAGCCTGGGGCAGTGCTGGCTCTAACAGTTTAGCCCCCAAGGCTTTTGGCAGTGTGGGTTTCAACATTGACAGAATGGTCCTTGTCATTTTGTCCCCCAAGCATGGGGCAGAGGGGTTCTCAACAGGAAACAAAATATAAAAACAAATAAATGCAAGCATTAAACAAAAATCTAATCTTTTCTATTAAAAAGTACACTTTTCAATGAAGAGTCAATCATTTACAAAACAACAACATCAAAAAAGCTTTACCCTATATTAAAGCAGTTCCTTCTAAAATAAGTTCACCTTTTGCTACAACACTGCAGTTTCAGCAATGAAGCTGCAAACATGGAGACTCAAGAAGAAGAACACCAATACACATGCAGACCTGGAAGTGTGGGAGTTCATGAGGCCTCAGCCTTAGACAAACTAAGTAACTAACAAAAAACAAAACAAACAAAAACAAACAAAACTACCAAGGAATGTTACAGGAATGTCAGTGAACAGAAGCTGCTGACAGTTGTTTGGGTGGGAGGACTTATTTACAGGGACAGAAATGACCCAAAGCCTACCCTAGCATGGGTGATGGCTTCCAAAAGCTGCAAACATGGCCCTCTCTACACAGCCTGTAGAGAGTCAGGCATCCTGACAGGTTGGAGAGTGTCTCTGTTAGCTCAGGTGTGCTGAGCCTCTTACATGTAGATCAGCTGGTTAGAAAATGTCTCTCAGCAGTTCTTTCTGTTTAATTGCAGGGCTTGTTTAAAGAGCAATTTTCACCACACCTCTCTTCTTTGCTATCCATTTTCAGTCTGGCTTTGCCTAAGATTATTGTTAATGGGGAGACTTAGCACCTCAGTAGGAATGGGTCAGTCACACCTAATAAGCTGCTCTCCTAAAGAAGTGAACACATTCCAGTTTTGACTAATTTCACTTTAATCAGGAATTGAGAGTTGTTAGAGGTTGGGACCAAGGAACAAGTTCCTCCCTGGAGAACACAGGAGGACATTTGTAAGACAACTTAGTGAGTGAAGGCACTCACCACCAGTCCAGATAACCTGAGTTTGTTCCCTGGACTATATGATGGAAGGAGAGAGCCAATTCCTGCAGATTGTATTATTGTCCTAGGAGCAACACACACACACACACACACACACACACACACACACACACACACACACACACTTTTAAAAAATATTGTGAAATAAAGTCATGGTATGGTATAATAATCTTTAAGTATCAGGGCCCAAGTCATGAAAATTAATCAAAATCACCATTGAAATGTTAAGGAAAGAGTTGAAAAACTAGCAAAAAAATAATAAGAAGTAAGTGTGGTTCTTCTTGAACTACATAACATGAGGTTAGGCTGAAAATTTGTGAAGTTTTGAAATTTCTTAAAACTGTGAGAGGAAGATTAAACTATTTGTCTTGTGATAGAACAGTGAGGGGAAAAGGCATTGTGGGTATGCAAAAGTTGTTCCATTAGAAAAAACCAAAAGAATAAACAGAACCAGGTGATGCAGACTGTCCTGCCTTCTCCACTCTCATGCTCTCTTCTGACCGTCTCTGGGGTTTGCTGGCATCTTTGGCTAAGGGGCCTCTAGCTTTCAAGTGGTCAGGCCTGTCTGTCCTTGTCAATGAGGAAGTGCAGAAGTGATTCATTTCTTAATGCCTGGACAAAGGAATTATACAACCTGAGCAGAATCTTCCCAAGGACTCTCTTCCCTCTAAAGCACTTGGAGGTTCCTGTGATAGAGATACTCTCATATTCAAGTAATGACTTTAAACTGTTGTTAGTTTAACCAATGAGTGCAAGAAATATGGTGCTGAACCATCCAGAAGGGAGTGGCAGAATCTCTTTTCACAGGTACTTTGGTTGCAGTGATCAGGAAAACCCCAACTCTTTCTGTTACAAGAGCCAGTGAGTTTGAACAGAAATAGGATGTGAGAGCTGCAGTGGGCAAAGTGGAATTTGGACTAAAATAGACATTGGGACCTTAAGGCTGGAGGCACAGACTCAGGACCACACTTGGAAGGTTGGCTGTAGCCTGAGAGCTGAGTCAGGAAAGGGAGGGGAGGAGTTTGTACTCAATACAAAGGACATGACTGGAGGGACAGTGGGAGAGAACACATCCACTCACTGCCCTCCTCCCTCTTCAGTGGAATTTGGAGGATGAGTCTCTCTCACTCTCGCTTTTTTTTGTCATTGTGACAACTGTTCTGTTTTTTTTTCACAAATGCTGAATTCTATTAAACTACTAGGCATTTGTCAGGAAGCTGGCAATGGTCCCTCTCCCCTGCAGAAGTGGCAAGGTCAACCAGGAATTGCATGATTCTTTAGTACACCTGTCCATTTCTGAGACGCACATCCCTAAAAGGCAGAGCCAGTTTCAGGGCCAGCTCTGTCTAAAAATGAAAATCCAAGAAGTGATATTGATTTGGGTGTCAGAAACCACACTGATTGTGTAGCCATGGTAACAGGGTTATGGTGAAGTGAACTGGGGGTTAAAACATCACCCTGGGATCAAGTCCTGGATCTTTTGTTACTGTGTGATTTTATCAGTTTACTAAACAGTAGCATCTGTTTGTTTGGTGTCTTTGAAACATGGAGGCCAGGGATAGTTAATGCCTGGGAAGAACTGGGTGTATGCAATTGTCTCAATCTTATTTGGGGGAAAGAGTTCCAGCCTCTCAGGATGCTCTGACTACAAAGGCTCACATCTGGTTAGTTCTGTGTCAGGTGCCTTCCCTGGCAACCCCATCTGCTAACAATTAATGATGAATTTAGGTGAGTTCCATTTGGGTATGACTGAGTGGTATGGGAAGGAGGACCTATGGCCAAGGACAGCAGAACCCAAAAGATACATGGTGAATCAATTTTCTCCTTTCTTGTGACTTCTGGAGATTGAAAACAGGCCACCAGCTAGGTTGGAATCACCTTCCCCTGCTGACATGTCCCACCAGTGCATTTTTTACTGTTTTGAGGCAAAGGTTATATAGCCCAGGCTGGCTTGGAAGACAGGGATACATCTTCCTGAGACTAGAATTAAAGACACACATTACCATGAGAAATTTTGTTGTGGCCTTGACGTATAGAGCCTAGATGTTTCCAATAAGCACCTCAGTTTCAGCAACATAAAAGCACACCATCAAGCAGACTGTCTACCCCACAAAGGCTGTAGGACATAAACCCTAGGTCAGCCTTGGTGACTCTCCGGCAGAGATGCATGACACTGCACCCTTCTACTCTCCTTCATTAACTATTTGTTGTTGATTTATTCCAAAGGATTTCAAGTTGGATCAAAAGACTTTCAGTCACTTAAAAATCTGACTTTATATCAGGTTATATGTCCTTTTTGTTCTAGGGAACTTAGTGGAGACACAGAAGGATGGGTTGCTGTATTGCGTGTTTCAAGAATGCCAACTGAACAGCAATTGTACTCTTCTCATTAAACGTGGTTTATAGAAGCACACACAATTGCATGGATGCATAAATCCAGACATAAACACACACACATGCACATACATACACACATGCACACACATACACACATGCACACACATACACACATGCACACACACACCTCAGAAAACATAAGTGATCAAAAAGCAATGAGGAATTCATCATGCAGGAAGAACAATTGAATTTAGGCTATCAAATGCAAATGTTCCAAGTGAGACCCACCACCCTCTCAGTCATCCTTTCTGGTGACAAAGGACTAGGGAGCACATTTCTTGTTCAGACTCAGTTGATATGATTGGAGTCATTTTGATCTTGGAGCCTCAAATCTCTCACAGCAACCCTCAGCTTGTGAAAACCCTTTCCCATATCCCTGGTGTGATGGCTTGTGTATGCTATTCCTAGGGAATTGAACTATTACAAGGTGTGGCCCTGATGGAGTAGGTGTGTCACTGTGGTTGTGGGCTTTAAGACCCTCCTCTTAGCTCCCTGAAAGTCAATATTCGAATTGCAGCCTTCAGATGCAAATGTAGAACTCTCAGCTGCTACTGCATCATGCCTGCTTTGATGCTTCCATGTCCCAGCCTTGATGATAACATACTAAGACTCTGACCTTTAAGCTAGCCCCAAATAGATGTCATGAAAGAATTACCTTGGTCATGGTTTCAGCTCACAGCAGTAAACCCCAATTCATGCAGCCAGCTTCAGGATTCAAGAGCCAGGAATGAACTCTCCAGCTGCAGTCACAAAATACATGACTGACAAGCTGCTATTCAGGCTCTATCATTGTGTCCCTAGACCTACATAGTGTGAAGAGACCATCTTGGGATACAAGGAAAAAGAGAAAGAACCAAAGATCCCCAAAGACAGTAATTAGAACCACTCATTTGGCATTTTTCCTTGTCTTTCCACCTTGAAAATTGCTTCCTCCCTGAGATTCCTGTAAAGCAAAGGAACTATGGCCCTTTACTTCCTCCTCGTAAGCTCCGTGCTACTATAAAGAGAATATCCCACATGGCATCCCTGTAACTGAGTGGCATGTAGGTGCGTGAGGTGTGATCAGTCTGCCTCCCTCATGAACTGCAGATTCAGGCAGAGCATTTGCTTGCCATACATACAGCCTCTTGAAAGAGGCTACCTGCATAGAATGTAAATGATGACTCAAGTGAAGAATTAAATGCGACCTAGGTGAGTAGCAGGATAAGTCTGTGGACAGATACATGGGTTTGTCCATGTTTATGGTTAGACAGGAGGGCAATCAAGCCATGATGCCACATGCTGCCTGCTGCTGCTTGGCAGAAGATCATAGATATTCTTGCTGGCCTCTGCACTGAGCTACATTTTTCCTCACAGCACACTTGCAGTTCAATCTGCTCCCCCAGTAGCTTTCTGTTCTTATTCCACTACATCTTTACTTTGTGCTTCAGCTGAGTACACTCACTCAGGAGTTGGCAGTGCCTGCTGCTGAACAAACAACCCAATACCATGATTTCCTGCCAACTTCAATTTGTCCAACACTCCTCCAAGTACCATCCTCCCTGCAAGGACCCTGATCCCCAGACAGCTGCAGATCAGAGGCCACAGTTTACATGTCAGCACCAAATAGAGGCAGGTCAAATTCAGAAACCAGACACATTCCACAAGGCTCAAAGTACTTCTGAAAACCCTAGAACCAAGAGGGTTTCATGTACTTCAAGGAAGAGGACATGGTCCACATGGGCACTTATATGTCTGTGTTATTAGAAAGCCATCAGCAGTTAGAGGACAAATTCCCTCTGAGAGTGGATAGGAGTTTCAAAACATATGCAAACTTTTCATGTGTCTCATGGATCCCAGAACTTTACATTTCTTGTCTGAGTTCTACAGGCTGAGGTTTGATTAATACTACAATCATGGTGCAAATATTTTCTATCTACAGAATCCTGAGTTGGAAAGAATAATGATTGGATTGTTTGAGACACTGTTCAAACCTAGGAAAACTAAGTTCAAAAGGTACAAATCCAAGACCCTTGCCTAGAGGCAGGCTTCCTGTTAAGAGGCAGACAGTATAGAACCAGAGCCCTGACATTTGGTTAAAGTCTTAGAAGGGCAGAAGGATCCCCTGCCTAGTGCTGTGGTGTCAGCTGTGTCAGTGACTCACCTGTAGGAATTCTTCTCTGCAATCAGCTCCTTGCAATTCTCCATGCCATCACACATACAATTGGTCATTTTCTGCATGTTCATCATTGTCTTCTCATGTTGTCAATGAAGCATCTTGAATTCATCATTCAGCCTGTCATAGGGTGTGGACCAAGGAGAAAATAGCCCTATGAGCTAAGGATTCAAGAAGTACATGGATTCAGGCTGTATCCTGGACTACCCCAGCCTGGTATATGCCATACCCTTGCTACTTGAACTGGGTCCTCTTGCTCCCTATTAAACTTATAATGCTGGGCAAGGAACAGCAGAGCCCTGGGAACAGATGCAGGTAGCTGACATTCAAGTGATCTCAGAGTGGACCTGACAGAACAGACTATTTCTTTAAGAACTTTCCATGAGTCTGTGCCACAAGCTTCTGTAACAGACCTCAATGATGTATTTTTTTAAGTTGATACTTTATTTACATTTAACGTGCTATCCTTTTTCCTGGATTCCCCCTCTGAATACCTCCAATACCATCCCCCCAGCCTCTGCTTCTATGTGTGTATCCTCTCCACCCACCCACCCATTTCTACTTCCTATCCTGGTATTCCCCTACACGGGGGCATTGAACTTTCACAGGACCAAGGGCCTCTGCTCCCACTGATGTTCCACAAGTCAATCCTCTGCTGCATATGCAGGTGGAACCATGGCTCCCTCCATGTGTCCACATAGGTTTGTGGTTTAGTCCCTGGGAGCTGAGGCTCTTAATTGGTTCATGTTGTTGCTCCTCCAAAGGGGCTACAAACCCCTTCAGATCCTGGAGTCCTTTCCCTAACACCTCCATTGGTGACCCCATTCTCAGTGCAATGGTTGGCTGTGAGTATCCTCTTCTGTATTTGTCAGGCTCTGGCAGATCCTCTCAGGAGACATCTATATCAGACTCCTGTCAGAAAGTGTTCTTGGCATCAACAATAGTGTCTGGGTTTGGGATAAATTCCCAGGTGAGGCAGTTCCTGGATGGCCTTTTCTTCAGTCTCTGCTCCACAAAATTTTCTGTCTCTCCTTCATGGGTATTTTGTTCCCCCTTCCAAGAAGGGGGAAATTATCCACATTTTGGTCTTCCTTTTCCTTGAGCTTCATCTTGTATGCATATTTTATCTTGGGTGTTCTGAGCTTTGGGATTAACATCCATTGATCAGTGTGTGAATACCATGTGTGTTCCTTTGTGACTGGGTCACCTCACTCAGCGTGATATTTTCTAGTTCCATTCATTTGCCTAAGAATTTCATGAAGTCATTGTTTTTAATAGCTGAGTAGTACTTCATTGTGTAAATGTACCATATTTTCATTATCCATTCCTCTCTTGAAGGGCATCTCAGTTCTTTAAAGATTCTGGCTTTTATAAATAAGGCTGCTATGAACAGTTGAGCATATGTCCTTCTTCTATGTTGGAGCATATTTTGGCATATGCCCAGGAGTGGTAAAGCTCGATTCTCATGTATTACTATGTCCAATTTTCTGAAAAACTGCCATACTGATTTCCAGGGTTGTTGTAGCTGCTTACAAACTCACCAAAATGGAGGAGTATTACTTTTTCTCTACATCCTCAGATGGGGAGAGAGAGGGCAGCTTTGTCAAGACTCTGATTTTAGTGGGATTGGTTCCAGGTTCTCTTTATATAGTTTAATGTTGCCTACTGGTTTGCTGTATTTTGCTTTTAGTATGTTTAAGTATTGGCCCTGATTGCTGATTTTTCCAAGACTTTTATCATGAAGGGGTGTTGGATTTGTCATATGCTTTCTCCCCATCTAATGAAATAACCACGTGTTTTTGTTCTTTGAGTTTGTTTATAGAGGATTATATTGATAGATTTCCATATATTGAACCATCCCTGCATCCCTGGGATGAAGTGTACTTGATGATGATGAATCAAGTGGTTTTGATGTGTTTTTGGATTTGGCTTGCAAGAACTTTATTGCACATATTTGCATCGATATTCATAAGTGAAATTGGTCTGAAGTTTCCTTCTTGGTTGAGTCTTTGTGTGGTTTAGGTCCATCACATCTATATTTTCCAGTGTTGTTGAATATAGGACTTTGTAGTAGAATTTGATCATTTTTTGGAATTCCTAGCATTCTACTGACTGACCTGGGTGCTCTTTTCATATTTTTTACAATGCAATCCATTCAAAGTTGCTGGATAATGACTGTGGGTCACATTTCTCTCCTTCTGTTCAAATCAAACTCTTCTGTGGCAGGTTTTGTGAGAAGACTATGATGGATCAACTTGAAGTTAGTTAGAGGCTTTGTTAGGAGCCCTTCATGAATGATTGCTGTTGCGTGGTCCAGCTTTGCTATGCAGAGATTGTAACTTCCATTTAGAATACAGATCTCAGGCTCAAAAAGTATTGAACATAGAAATAATGTGTAAGCCAGGGCAGGAGAGCCCTGCTGAATCTAAGAACCTTTTAGACAGCATGAAAACCCAATAACTCTTCCTGGAGCTGAAAGATTGCTGAAACAAGCCAGTGTTCTCTTTTGCCTTCCTGCATAATGAAGGGATGTGTGTGTGTGCATTTTTGTGTGTGTTTGTGTCTTTGTGTGTGTGTTTGTGTGTGTGCATGCATGCACATGTTTTTCTGCCTGTGTGTGCATGTTGTTTGTGCTTGTATTTGTGATGTGGTTTTATGTATGTGTATATTTGTGTGTGCACATATGGCCATGTGTGTAGGTCTTTGTTCAATATTGTCTGTGTGTATGAGCACACAAACATTCATATATATGTGCTTATCCAGGTATGAGTGAGCATCAGTGTACTCATGTTGAGCATATGTGAAGGGGCAGTTGCCTGTATGAGCTTGTGTGGGTGGTGGTTGCTTGTATGTGTGAATGTATGTGTATGTGTGTCTGGCTGGCAGGCTGGTTGTCTGTCTATCTGTGTTTATATATGTGCTCTCATAAAAATATTTGTGTTTTTCTGCACATGTATATGTCACTTGCTCATGGAAGGAACATCTTTAACAAAGATTGTACCCAACTTAGATGAGAAAGTACTATGGCTGCTCAGGTTCTTACCACTCTGTATTCATTGAACATTGCATGAAGCCTCCCATCTTTTTGCATGTCCACCCTGGAACAAAGGGAGAAAAATCTGTAATTGTAAATATAAATGTTCTCAGGAGTTTATAGAGGCAAAAAACTATTCATCCACAATAAAATCATTTGGTGGAAACCAAAGGAATGGGGTACACAAAGGTTAGGAGGAAGCTGCTGTGGAAAATGAAGGTGCCAGGGAGGCAGAAAGGCTGGATGGGTAGTTGTGTCCCTTCTCTCTCTTGGATGAATAGTAACAGCTCACTGGAAGGTCAGGGATTCACTGTTTCTCCCCTACAGCCTGTTTTCTTCTCATCCTCAATGCCAGCTAGCATTTTCTTTCCACCTTTGCCTAACTGGCTCAGTTATCCTTGGTTGTGGAACTTGGCCTAGATTTTGTTCTTTGAGAGATTCGAAGAAGCAGTGTGCTTGCAGCTGCTACCAACACAAGCAGAATTCCCAGAGCCATGCTGAGGTGTAAGAACAGGTTTGTCTCAGTGCAGTGCAACACTCTTAGGCTCCTGATACACTAAAGCTCTGTTTCTGTAGCACTCAGTCACTCCTTTTATTCCAAACACTGTATTAAAATTGGCTTCATGGAAATTTGGGAGAGATGAGGACCCTTCAGGTATGGTTGTTGGCATTAAATGATAGAGCCCAGGCAGAAGTCATGTACAATTTTCAGAAAGTTGAACTGCAGTCTCCAGGTGACCCAGTGATTTCAGAATGAGAAGTGGATATCCGCAGACAAATTAGGGGACATTTCAGTTTTATCAGCACTCCTCAGAGCAGCCCCAAATTGAGACTATCTAAATGTTCATCAGGCAAAGAATGAAAATGTACAATGTGGTCCAGCCCTTCCATGGAATATATTGTGGTATGAAATTATACATCATTTGGCCATGAGATCATCAGCCTTCTGTTAGCCAATCAAATTCCTGATACAATCACCTTACAGGAATTAAAATTTTTGTATGAAGGTTTTTCTAGTTTCCTTACCTCATTGTTTTGTGCGTGAAGTGCGGCATTCCATGGTTAAGAGAGCTCCTTTTTGAGAAATCGGTTTATCTTGAAGCAACAGGGAAGCAGTGGGTGAGAGCAAGGGGCTGGGTCTTGCTGGGGATACAAGCCTTTAGTATACAGTCTGAAGAAATTTCTCAGTGGGCTTTGGTACAATAACAAGGCCCCCCACGTGTCCACTTGTCTGTGCACTTTGCCAGAGGTTTCTCTATCTCCTCTGCACACTCTGTTCTTTCTCCATGCAACAAAATTTAACTTTCTTTTCTACAGTAGTACAGGTCATTACCACTTGCATTAACATTAATTGGAAAACTAAACACCTGACAGTAATGCAGTATGCTTGTTTGTTGCGGTAAATCTCCTGCCCATAGGGAGTCCATAGAATAAAGACACAAGTCAATAGATATCAAATGAATGCTGCATGCCTAGATTGGGCAGATTTACCATTAAACTACACTATTCCCCGGCTATGAGAGCTCTTAACAACTTGCGGTTTCCTTGGTCAAGGTCTCCTTCGTCTTCTCTCTCTCCACCATCTGCCAACCTCCTCTGCTTCCAGCTGAATTGGGGCGAAGATTTCCCATCTTGGGGCCCAAAAGGAAAACAGGAAAATTGGCTTAGTCAAAGGAGAGCTAGCTGGCATCATTTGCCTTGAAGTCTCTATGTATTGAGAAAGTTCATAGCTTAGCTGACACCATAACTGTTATAGTCAGAAAGGCTGGACAGGCAAGCTAGCTGTTCTGGAAGCAAGTCCTTAAAAGAAGCAGCTTCGATGCAGTTGCAGTAGAATCAAGCACGAAGCTGGAATAGGAGGTCCCAGAGACTCAGCATCCCCGAGTATAAATCATGCTAGGGCTGAGTTTCTCTTCTTTCATCCTGTAACATATAAAACTTAAAAGCAACAGGTAGTTTTATAAAAACATTCACGTGGAACATGTAGGGCACACAGCTTTGTCAATGAAGATCAATAAAGAAAGTCTACTGCCCTCTTCAGGTTAGTTTGATTACTTAATCAAACTATATAAAACTTATATACATGCCCTCATAAAGGATGGCATGTATTAAGTCATGAGAAATTATTACCCAATTAAATGTTCTTGGCTTTGTATTGACATTTTAGTCCCAGCCAGTTAAGTCCATATAAGAGACATAACACCATATATACATCACCCATTTGGTTGATTGAGTTAGTTTCCCTTTTCTTCTGTGTCGACTAGTGCTTCAGGGGGTCTCCCTTTGTCATTTCTGATCTTTATCATTTTGGAAGGAACCCGCAGCTTTTCTTTTCCTGTGGAAACATAAACATAACCTCTCCCCCAGTGTAACACCTTTCCCACTTTCCATTCTGAAGTCATAATATCCTTAATATAAACAGGTTGATTTAATTCAGAAGTTTTTTCCACCATCCAATGTCTCTCAGCAGCTGTGGTGTTTTGTTCATTAGCATTTAAAAAAATTAGAGTTAATAAAGCACTATGTAATCTATCTTTGGGGGTTCTTATTGATCCCTTTTGCCTATTAAGCATCTCCTTTAGAGTTCGATTGGATCTCTCCACAACTGCTTGTCCCATAGGATTATGTGATATGCCTGTAACCTGTTTTATATTATAATATGTAAAAAAACTTTTCCATCTTATTAGAGGTATATGCTGGACCATTGTCTGTTTTAATTTGTATGGGTATTCCCATAATGGCCATGACTTCTAACAAATGTGTAATTACAGAATCAGCCTTTTCTGATGCTAAGGCAGTTGCCCATTGAAATCCTGAATATGTGTCTATAGTATGGTGCACATATTTCAGTTTACCAAACTCTGTAAAATGAAAGACATCCATTTGCCAAATGTCATTTCTTTGGGTACCCTTAGGGTTAGTTCCTGTAGGCAAAGGAGTTTGGTTATATAATGAGCAAGTAGGGCATTGCCTCACAATTTCCTTGGCTTGTTGCCAAGTAATAGAGAACCCTGTCTTTAAACCTTTGCTATTAACATGATGTTTTTTATGAAATTCTGAAGCCTCTAGCATGCTTCCTATCAATAGCTGGTCGATATCATTATTACTTTGTGCTAGAGGGCCTGGCAGACCTGTATGGGATCTTATGTGTGTTATATATATTGGGTTACTTCTATTTCTAATAATTTGTTGTTGTTGAAAAAATAATGAGGTCAATTCAGAATTATCTTGAATAAGTTCAGCAGTCTCTATGTGTAAAACAACCCTTTCGGCATAATGAGAGTCAGTTACTATGTTAAGGGATTCTTGAAAATCTGACAATACCAAGGAGACCTTGACCAAGGAAACCGCAAGTTGTAAAGAGCTCTCATAGCCGGGGAATAGTGTAGTTTAATGGTAAATCTGCCCAATCCAGGCATGCAGCATTCATTTGATATTTATTGACTTGTGTCTTTATTCTATGGACTCCCTATGGGCAGATTTACCGCAACAAATTGACGTATTATTTAGAACTCATCTAACTTGAGATGAAAGTGTATTGAAAGCTGAATAGGTCTGAGGACCTGCAAAGATCAAAAGGTTACAAAGTACAAAAACTTCCTCAACCGCCAAGGTCAGGAGCAGCATTCAGCTTACAGCTGGGCTTGCTCACTGCCCTGTGAAAACTGAAAGAAGGGTCTTCCGAAAATTCAACAGTGAAACAAAAGTTATTGTAGCCAGACCAGTAGGTCATTTAAATTAAAAAATTAAATTAAAAAAAGTGAATAGACACAGATAAATAGATGTAAAAGGTTTTAAGGTTGGGAGGAGTAAATTGCAGGCTGCTCTGAGTCAAGAGAGACAAACAGATAAATAGAAAGGTTATAGTAACGAATTGTAACCAGGGACTGCTGATCCTAGAACACAACTGCCTGCGAGGTAGTTTTCAGGTAGAAACAGTGAATTGAGGGCTCCAGACCAGATAATTTTTTAATATATAAAAAAAAGAAACATATTTTGATACTTAAAGATGACAAAAACAATGGATATCTTTTGGGCTTTATATGATGATCTTTCAAATGCTTTGACAGAAATCAACTTAGGGAACACTTTATTATTTATCAGTATTGCTATATTTATTTTTTTGATATACTATGTCTTCTCAAAAGACAAAGCTGTAGATAAAAAATTCTTTGCCTTGGAAAAGAGATTACAAGAAACAATAGAACTTTTGGTACAGGACAGAGATGAGATTTGTAAACAGATAGAAAATAACGAATGGAAGCAGGGCTTAGAACAGAAGTTACAGGAGCTAGAAAAGATGATTGAACAGAGCATAGAACAGCTCACAGATCAGATGGAGAAACAGATAGAAAATAATGAGGAATGGAAGCAGGGCTTAGAACAGAAGTTACAGGAACAAAAAGATGAAAATGAAAGTGGGAGACAGGAGATTAAAAGGATAATTGAACAGAAGATAGAGCAGTTAATAGATCAGATGGAGAAACAGATAGAAAATAATGAATTGAAGACACAAGAAATTATAGATCAGAATAAGAGACAGAAAGATGAAAATGAAACTGGGAGACAGGAGCTAGAAAAGATGATCAAACAGAGTGTACAACAGCTCACAGATCAGATGGAGAAACAGATAGAAAATAATGAGGAATGGAAACAATTACAATATAAAGAAACATATGAAGCATGTATACAAACCTTAAGGGAGGAATTTAAATTTTCAGCTGAGGAAAATACTGAGGTTAAGACAGAAGTAAATAGAGAAAGTCAACCAAGAGTTATTAGAAAACACACCTTGGTCTATCCGGTTACTGTACAACAAAGACCTACAAACGTTGTTTACCCACAGGGTTATGAGGAATTTGAATGGCAACCTGTGGATGTGTTAGATCTGAGAAAATTTAAGGAGAGTGTCACTAATTTTGGTATGCACTCACCATTTGTTAAACAAATTCTGACTTCTTGGGCTATTAAAAATAGAATAATCCCCCAAGACTGGAAAGATATGGCAAGAGCTTTATTAGAACCTGCCGCAAATTTACAATGGGTTGCATGGTGGAGGTGGAGAGAGAGAAGACGAAGGAGACCTTGACCAAGGAAACCGCAAGTTGTTAAGAGCTCTCATAGCCGGGGAATAGTGTAGTTTAATGGTAAATCTGCCCAATCTAGGCATGCAGCATTCATTTGATATTTATTGACTTGTGTCTTTTATTCTATGGACTCCCTATGGGCAGGAGATTTACTGCAACATTTGTATGTGTTTATAAATGTAGTTGTGTATGATCACAAGTGTGTATGTATCCGTGCACGTGTGTGTGTGAGCACACACACACACACACACACACACACACACACACACACACACACGCAAGTGCTTATAACTCTCCACCAAATCACAATTACCTATTGAACAAGAACAGGAAAGACTGGAAGAATGCCTGCAGTGCCTGCTGAAGCAGAAGGAATTGGTCACTTACTCAAAAGACTTGGCTGTAAAACTGCAGCATCCCTTCACTGTCCTGCAAATGAACTTTAGAGCTCAAGCTGCAAGAAGGGGGTAAAACCAAGTGGGTCCCCTGTATCTTTGAACTTTTTGAGTTTCTTACCATTTGCATGGTTCTCAGCTGTCCATACATTGTGGATAATCCATCATGGTATACTGTGATGTTATCATGATGATACCCAGACAGAGTAAACACCAACAGCATCGTATTATCTCTTCAAATCTGTGTTGAAGTGGCTCCCATATTATTCCCAAGTGTTGCTGAAGACAATGTACTATCGAGGTTAGGACAGTTCTTCTCTCATTGTATTAGTCATTTGCTCTTCCCAAGGCAAACACTAGAGATTCTCCAGTTTCACAGCTTATGTGAAGTGACCTGCCAAGAGCCATGCAGGAAGAATGACAAATGACTTAAAACTTATGGAATGCAGCCCATGGGTTACCACAGCTACATGGGAAGGCCTTGGTGTGGCATGGCCATGAAGACTCTGTGTCCTGAGGATATTATGCTGTTATGAAGTACTGCTCTGATTGCTGTCCTCAAATACCTCTTAATCTATGAGTTATTTGCAAACATTTGGAGTGCTTCCTGTCCCTCACCTGACAGTGTCTCTGGCATTCACAATATTAATGCTTGATTTCTTTCAGACATTGCTGGTGGAGCACATCATAATTCAGTCACCACCCTAAAGAAGATATAGATTGTTGACAATGACCACCACCCTTAGAAAACCTTTGGAAAAATAAAGTTTTTAGTGAAGGTATGTAGCCATGTTTTTTACCACTGGCTCTAACGGGAAAAAAAAAAAAAAAAACTTAGGGAACACTATGAAAGTCACAAAGACATACTTTTATTAGTTAAAGCTCTCACCTAAAAAGCCCCTAAAGAGGCACAGCACCCAATGTCTCCATAGCCTATTACATCTAAAACTGCCTTTATACCCTGTCTTCAATGTAGGCCACATGGTTTAGTTCAGTGCTGCTAAACTGCAGCAAGAGAATACTGCTCAACTTGATTGTTTGTTTGCTTGCTTTTTTGTTTGATTTTGGTTTGGGTGTTGTTTGGTTTGAAGTTTAGGCTTTTATTTTCCATTGGTTTGAGGTTTTGATATTTATTTTTCTTTGTTCTTTTTTTGTTCTGGTCATTACTTTGGTATTTTGCTGTGGCTATATGCACTGGCTGACTGATCTAGATGATTACTCCTGTAAGCCCCTATTAAGTGAAATGGCTGCATTTTTGTGAATTAAAAAATCGGTTTCCAGGTCTTCACTCGGAGAGTTCTTGTCACCAGGTGTGTTGTCACACTCCTGTATCCCCAGAATTCACAGGCAGAGATGGATCTCTATGAGCTCCAGGCACCATGGGCTACATTGTGAATTCCCAGCCAGCCAGTTCTACACAGTACTTTTTAGGGGGCATGGGTGTCATGGTCTACTCTGTGGATACCCACTTAAAGATGAAAAATGTATCCATACTATTATCCTTTAGGTCATATATTTAGATACCCCTAAAATATGGTGCATGCATTCACATGTTCCTGAAATAGTCATGCAGACCAAATTAATAAGAGTCACAACTGTATTGCTCTGAAGCCTCTTAGGAAAGGAGTATCCATTCTGGGTGTATACAAGAAACCAGGATATCCGGGGCTACCTGGCTCTCATTTCCTTGAAATACAGCATCGGGGATAACTGTAAAGTTGAAATAATGACTTCCCAGATAAAGACTTCCCAAATTTCCATGTGGAGAATTGCCAGACATGTTGAGTCCTGGCTTTATTTTTTGGTAATATTAGTGTGGTGACAATTTGGAGCTTTGGGGGTGTTGCTTGGTTTGGGAGGGTTGTTTGTTTTCTTTTATTTATATGTATCTTTCCCTGCTGGAAGTCTGTGCACCACATGCATGCAATTGTCCCAAGGCTAGAAGAAGGCTTGGCCTTCCAACTATAGCCAGAGTAATGGTATTGTTAACTGCCTTCTGGATCCTCTTATGGATAGACAAATGCTCTTAATGGAAGGGCTTTCTTTCTAGTCCCTACATTTGATCTTTGTCCTTCCAGACTTGTGTGGTTTTTAATTCAAAGAGATTACCACAAACCAAAGATAGAAGTTACTGGAGATCTTTAGGTACAGGTTCCTGGTGAAAGTATGCCAGTTTTCTTAGGTTACCAGGCACCCATGTGGGTTCAAGATTATGCCCTAGAATCACAGATTGTCAGGTTGAGAAGAGATCTGTCACCTCTCATCTAGGATAACCATGCAGATTAGGGATTAAATGCCTAATGATGAAATGCCAAATTGAGATGATCCTCTTGGGGGCAAAGTTGGAGGAAGGAATCACCATTTAAAGTCAGCTGACCAGTGTTGGGGTGAAGTGTCAAACTACCCTGCCTGGATGGAGCCTGAAGCAGAGGTCACAAGCCTCTAGTGGAGGGCATATCTGTGCAAATCTAGGAAGGGAGAATGAGCAATGGTTGATGTTGATCTTTAACCACAGTAGATCTCAGAGTGTATTGAGGAGGTATTTGTTTCAGTGGATGCTTCAGTCTTGTAAAGTTCCCCTGGAACATATCGATTCCTGAGACTAACAGTGAGTCAGAAGCTTAATTTGTGAAAGAAACAATCCCCTGCCTCCCCAAACTAAACATTAAGAAAAATACTATCCATGTTTTATACAATTAAAGATATAGGACAAAGATATTGGCCTCTGGGAAACAGAGAAAACCCGGGACAGTGGACAGTATGGCACATGAATTGACTCAGGTGGTTATATTTATTATTGAGAACAATTTCCCACATCTATGATCCTCAGAGATTTAGGTGCTAACAAAAATGTCTTACCCATGTCAGGGTCCTAACCAACTTTCCCCATGCAAAGCACTTCACTTGTCATGAAGCAGAGAGAAATCTCTGACTTTGGATGGAGAGGTTGACAAAGGGTACTCCCTGGGTCATATGAGAGACTCCAGAAAAAGACACTCAAGAAATTGGACAATTTGGGGACAGCTAGTTAGCAGGTAGGTCATGGCAGTTCCCAGTGACATCACCTGGAATGCCTTCTTTGGACAATCTCTTGTATCTAGGAAAGAAGTAGAATCTTCTGTGATGTCACCTGTGTTGTGGTAACAACAACTGCCTGTGGGATATTTCTTCAGTGCCTTTTGGGTTCACAAACAGGCATGTTTTCCAGGCTGCTTAGGCTATTTAGGAGAGAGAATGGTGATCAAGGAGAGACCACTTCCAGTAAGAAAGAAGCTGGCCTCCTGTCTTGTAAAAAAGGAAGACTGAAATCATTTCTGGAGAAGGCACAGTGAGTACTGGATAGAGTTGGGAAACTTCCTGGAAGAAATAGGCTTGAGCTGGGCCTCCCAGGAGTATGCCTTACAAGCTGAGCCTTGGAATTTCTCAATGGCAGAACAAGAGTCAAGAATTTCTGATTATTAGTTTGACAGAGAACTGGGTACTGACAAGCCTGCAGCTAGTTTTCTGGGAGCTATTTAATTTCATTTTGAGTGGCAAAAAATACCAGGAGGAGGCACTATGAGATTAACAATGTGTCTGTTCATGGTAGGAGTTGACACCCTTCATCCTCTAGATTACTGCAGGTTAAAGGAGTCTCTGAGGACAAGAACAGAGAAGGATGCTACCCTGGTCATGTGTGGGGTCTCAGACGCTTTGGGTTTCAACACACATGATTAGACCTTGATGGTGCTAAGCAATATGAACTCCAGGATTTACCTGCATCACACCTGATATGAGCTGACAATGATCCCTAAGTCTTCATGTCTGAGGCAGCCTGTGGATTTCAGTGCAAGGGGCCCTGTAATAGGGAGTGTGGCATATGTATGACAATGGTGGTTGGGAAGAGGGCTATGGCTGAGCACAACAGCTCTCAGATAGCTTTTCTGCTCCTTCTGGGATTCACCCTGTCTCTCGCTTTTCGTCTTCCTCACCCTACTTTTGGGGTCTCAGAATGGTCTCTTCTGCCCCTGGGCCATCAACTCTGCAAATTCATTTGTGTTTATCTATCTCCAGGCTCTGCTAGGCAAACATCATCCCAGAATTCCAGCATCAGGAACTGGAAAGAGATGACGAGATTGGAAGAACTAAAATTGAAGATCAAGAAGATGAGCTTTGAGGAGGAAGAAATTAGTCAAATGCTGAACCTGTACAATTATGATGATTTGAACTACAGGTAGTAATTATGCTCAGTCCCCTGTTGACTGTATTGTGCCCTCTCGATTAACCCAAGATTTCCTCTCATCAAAGGAGTGTGTCATCTCTAATCATGCATGTTAGAAACCCTGACAGGTGTTGAGTAGTAGGATACTTGACCTTCAGGTGCTTGGAGTCTGATTAGTTCTATAAACAGCTGGAAAAACCTGGTCAGACTTTCTGCCTCTCAGTGTGTGAATGAAATGCCTACAGGTCATCACTGCTTTCCTCTGAGTTTGGTCCTTATACTCTGAGACTATGGCACCTACCTGGATATAGTTGGCATTCTAATTGTGTTTGTGGGTGGGTTGGTGTATATATGTGTGAATGTAGTTTTTGTGTGTGTGTGTGTGTGTGTGTGTGTGTGTGTGTGTCATCCAAAATCTGAGGCTCTGGGGCCTTTGATGGGGTTTGAGGATTTGTCTGATGCACAGTTTGCAGTTCAGGATATTGTTGAGTCTATAAAGGCCTAAAGTGATCCACATAGTACTATACTCCTTCTGTTTCACTGGTGTCACATAAGAATCTCCTGGGGGAGGATGTGTTATTAAGCCTCTCCCTGGAAATACTATTCTAGTCCTCTGAGAATTCATGTAATGATAGGAACCAAGGATTGAGATGCCTTCCTTCAAAATAAAAGTCATCAGAGATATCTGGTGGGCCCAAGATTGTGGCAGAGACTAGGAGAAAGTTCTCAAAGTACTAGTGTATTTTTTCAGGCTCACATGGGATGCTCTCGAAGGTCTGCTGCCTCTGTTTGGTCCCCTGGCTCTGCTGTCCTGTGCCCAGGATTATAAGTTTAATCAGCACCAATAGGACCCAGTTCTAAAGAGCAAGGATGTGGCATATATTATTGGATGGGTTGTCCAGGATACAACCATTTTGCACATGACCCTTAGAGAAATATTTGCTCCTTGGCCACGCCCTAACACAGGATGAACATCGAATTCAATATCATTAAAAGTAACCATGAAAAGACCATTATGAATATCCAGAAAATGACCGAGTCAATAAGTGATGCCATGGAGAGATACAACAAGCTCATAGAAGAAAACCATTCCTACAGGTGAGTGACTGACACAGCTGAGACCCCAGCACTGGGCAGGAATGCTTCTGTCCTTCTAGGACTTTGATGAAAAGTAAGGGCTCTGGTTCTATACTATCTGTCTCTTAACAGGAACCCGGCCTTGAGGCAAGGGTCATGCATTTGTACCTCTTGGACTCAGGTGTCCTAAGTCTGAAGAGTGTATATGTGTATAAGATTGTAAGACCTTTCAATCTTTAATCTTCCAAATTCAGGATCCTCTACATAGAAAACATTTCCACCTTCATAAGAATATCAAGCAACACTGAACCTCTAGGGCTCTGACAAGACATTTAAAGATCTGGGATCCATGACAAAAATGGAAAAAGTGTATTCCTGTTGGGTCTTCTCTCCTCTTTCAGAGGGGAATTGCCCTCTATCTGCTGATGGTTTTCTAGTACCAGGGACATATAAGCACCCATGAGGAACATTTCCTCTTCCTTGATGGACATAAACCCTCTTGCTGTCAGGCCTTACAGAAGTACTTTCAGTCTTGTGGAATGTGGCTGGTCTCTGGATGTGACCTGCCTCTAATTGGTGCTGATATGTATACTGGGGACTCTAGTCTGAGGCTGTCTAGAGACCAGGGCACTTGCAGGGATCATGGTACTGGGAGGAGTGACAGGCAAATGGCAGCTGGCTGGGAATCACCATTTTGTTTGTTTGTGGTTCAGCACCAGGCACTGCCAACTCCTTAGAGAATGTTCTCAACTGAAAGACAACGTCAGGATATTGCTGCAGGGAGCAAACAGAAATCTGGTGGTAGAGCAGCGTGAACCACAAGTGTCCTATGGAGAAGAGAAGAGCTTCTGTGAGGAGGCCAACAAGAACATCTATGTCCCAAGTGCCTCACATCAGCAGGTAGGATGAGGCATCAGAGGCAGATTGCCCTCATGTCTAATCAGAAACATGGACAAACCAGTGTCACTGTCCACCAACTTATCTAGGCCCTCACCTATGTCTGATCCAAGTGATCATTTTTATTCCTCTAGGAAGAAGAGCAGTGATGTCGGTCTCACTTGAATCATCTGCTTTGCCTAATGTAAATTACCTTTTCTTCAAGAATGACAGATTCCTCATTGTTTTCTTCCCACTTAGATTTTTGGTGGTGTGTCTGTGTGTGTGTGTGTGTGTGTGTGTGTGTGTGTGTGTGTGGTGTTTTTGTGGTTTGTAGTGAGAATGCTTGTGTGTCTATGTGTATATTTGGACCAGCTGTGGATGGGTGTGTTTATACTCATGTTCTGTGTTTGTGTAATACAAGGTGATTTTGCAAGTGTTTTTTGTATGGGTGTTTGTATATACAACAAAATATTCCGGACACAGTCACATTATGGGGAGAAATTTGTACATTTCTATCCTAGTTATGGGGATTTCTTATTATTCTGGGCTCCTAGCTTTGGACACCAAGTCAGTCAGGCTATGGTAAAGGGAGCTCCTATTGGAAGAAGCTGTTTACTTGGAGACAAGTCTGAAACAGTGAACAAGAACAAGAAGGTAGTCTACCACCAACATGGGATCCTTAGCTAGTAAACAAGCCTACTCTGCACAGTCTTGGGAACTTGCTAAGCCAGATTAGATAATAGGCCAAGAAGCCTGATTCCAAGTTCAGTTTAAGAGTGGAAAGCATATCAGTGACTGACCTGTCCATATGCTATGCTACTATGTACCTATCCCATTCAAGATTTGATTTTTTATACCTGGAAAATATACTGGGCAATTTTTATATTAGCAATAACTGAAAAACTAAACTGGTTACTGCAATATACCATGCTCTTATTGTGTGAACACAAATATTTTGTATGTTTGACAGTATATCCTACAGTAGCCATAGACATACAGGATATGTTCTGTTTCTTTACGACCATCACCTAATAGTTCAGTGCCTAGCCTTGGGAATATTTTCCTTTAACACACTCTTGCTGATCATAGGACCAGGGCAGTGCCCCTGGGTTTCATGTGAGATGATTTCTCTGGGTATTTCCAGATAAAAGGATTGACAAGTGGAACCCAGAAAGGTTCCTGCACTGAAGAAATAATCCCAGCCTTCACTTAAATTCTTGGCAGGCTCTCCATAAGGCATCTACATGGTTTTCTAGGTTGCTCTCATCTCTCTTGAACTCAGATTCAGACATTGCTACAATGTTCTTATTACTCAATATAATATACCTGGAGAAATATAATATAATATAATGTTGGAGAAATATGATGGGTTTCTTTTAAATCCAGTACAGTGTGTAGTTCACAGTTCAGTTTCTAGCAGTTTTTAAAAGCTGAGAAAGCAATCCAAGTCCAGGTGCTCTATGACATTTGGGGATCAGGGAATGGCCTCAGCTGATGTGTCATGCTGGATTGTCCAGCTGAATAGAGCTGGTGTGGGAGGGATAGCTGAATTAACAAATCCTTACCAGGCCTTTGGCCCTTCCTTCCATAGGTCTAAAATGCTCCAGCAGAAACTCAAACATGGCACAAACCAGGACAAGATCTCCCACCGAGAGAACTTCTGTGTGAGGTGCAGTAAGTGTGTACAGCAAATGTACCACTATGGCATCTCATACCTAATCACCATGGCAATCGATGGCTGCAGTCTCTTCTTCATGTTGCTTTCCGTGGTGTGAATAGGCCTAAATTTCATCTAGCCACTAGCCCAGCAAGAGTGCACATTTGGAGGAATTCAGAGAAGAGCCGAGGCACATCAAGAGCTGCTGGGCATCCAGGAAGAGTCTGAGAGTGTGCATTTTTTTCTTGTCCTGATGGGTCCTCAAGAATTAACTTCATGAATATCAGTCCACAAACTTGCAGACTTGAGCCAAAAACTGTAACATGTCTTATGCTCAGTCTTGGGAGGACATATCCTTCAAACACGTACTCCAAAACAAGGAGACATGCTTACATTTCTCTTGAAAAGATGATTTCCATCAGTCACTGCTTTTCTACTATGTTGCCAAGGCCAGCCACAGGCTGTAAGTCTGTGCTGCAAAATGAGCAGCCAAGGAATGCTGCTTACCACAGTTCTGGAGTTTGGATTTTGGTTTGAGTTTTTCTAAATTTGGTTATTTGGTTTTCCTTGTTTTCATTTGAAGTTTTGTTATTGATTTGTTGATGTTTTGTTCTTGTAATTGAGTTAATATTTTGATAAGGCTATACACTGTACATAGCAGTTTTTAAAAGCTGAGAAATTGCTTCCTTTCAGTTTCTTTTCAGTAAATTGAATATATTCTTATGAATGAAAGAGTGATCTCTAACTCTTCACTCATAAGAACCTTCTTTATTCAGGTGTGGTGTCACCATTTGAAATTCCACAGCTATCAGACAAAGATGGATCTCTAAATTCTAATGGAGCTTGGGCTTCTTAATTCCTACTCCAGCCCATCTGGGTCAGTCAACAGGTTCTAGCAAGAGAGAGAATAGTGATGGAGGGGCAAGAGACGTGAAGAATAGAGACAAGACAGAGAGTCTGATCAAGTCCCGTTTATTGAAAGGGAAATCCTGGGTATTTATACAGTTTACCATGTGCCTGGCAGACATGGACAAGCAGGGGAACACAGCTGAAGATGCTTTACCACTTGCATTTGCAGCTGTGGGCACTAAACAACAACACAAGGTATGTGAGAAAAACAAGATCTTTATCAGAGTGTGCCCAGCTGTTGTAAGCTGTTTGCAAAAAGAGTCTCTAGTCAAGGTATTTCCTTGAGATTGCCACAAAGAAGATAGTCACTTTCTGCTAGGAGTAAGCTCCCAATAACTTCCTAGCCAGACTGAGCTCAAAGGTGTTGGGAGCCCACGTCTAGCAGAAAGTAGCTATCCTCTTTGCAGCCTTGTGGGATCATACATTTGTAGGTTGAACCTTAAGGGTCCACCCTGACTAGAGACTTGTTTTCTTGCATGATATTTTTGCAAACAGCCCACACCTGCTAAGCACACTATTGAGAATCATGTTGTTTTCCTCAGACATATCCTGGACTTGTTGTTTAGTGTCCCCAGCTGCTAGGCACTAGTGGTTAGGTGTCTCCAGCTGCACTCCCCTGCTTGTGCTTATATACTCATAATTGTTTTTCAATAAAAGAGACTTGATCAGACAACTATCTTGTCTTCATTCTTTGCATCTCTTGCCCCTGCATCCCCACTCTCTCCCTTGCAGACCCCATTGATTGACCCTCATGCCAGGTCACATGGCATCCAATGTGGGGCAGCAAGAACAAGAGACTCCTTGAGGGACATTACTGAGAGAGGTGTTGTCGACTGCAAATTCAAAAGTATAACAAAGGTGGTCTCTGCTGGAACCTGCTGCATTGAGCCTGGTAAGTCATAGTATGAAAATGGGGCAAAAATTTGTCACCATGAACTACATGTGGAACAGATGAGAAACACTTTAAAGACCCAAGGAGTAAAGGTGAAAATTCAGCATTGGATGTCATTTTTCAATTGCATTAAAGACTTATGTCCCTGGTTTCCTCAAGAAGGATCCATTGATGAGAAAAGATGGCATAGAGGTGAAGATGCACTTAAAGAATTTTACAGGCATTTGGGCCTGAAAAGGTCCCAGTTGCTGCCTTTCATAGTGGAACTTGATAAATGAAAGGATCTCAACAAAGTGTCTGTCAATAGTGGCAATCATTGAAGAGGGTGAAAAAAAAATTTAAAAGACAGTGAAAAGAAAGAAAAAAGAAAGGAAAGAAAGAAAAGGTTGATTCTTCTAAGGAAGAAATAGATTTAATTTCTCTAGATAGTGATGATGATCAGGGAGCGACCTCTCAAAGGTCATCCAGTAGACCCCAAAATTTGGATCAGATTTAGAGACAGAGAATCCAATGAGGAAGGAAGCCAAACCAAATAGAGTCCCTTGGCCCAAAGAGAGAAATGACTCAGCTATTAAAAAGAAAAAGATAAAATGCATGTACTCCAAATAAGACCAAAGGGTGATGACTATTTGTCTGAGTCACACTCGGGTAAGCTGAACTCAGGTACTGAGTTACCTTCAGTGGTGTTCTTATTCTTTGCAACTCCTTTGGCTAGCCATGTCTTTTGTGCTTCCACATGAACTTTATAATTGTTTCCTACTTCTGTGAAGAATAAAAATGGGCACCTTATTCATATTGCATTTTGTTTATAGATTACTTTCCATAGAATGATCATTTTCACAATATTAATCATACCAATCTCTGGTTGTGGGAGATCTTTCTATGTTCTAGTGTCTTCTTCAATTTCTTCAGTGTTTTAGTGTTCATTTCAGATGTCTTTTATGTCCTTGGTTAGGTTTACTCCAAAATATTCTCTCTTTTAGGCTGTTGTGAATGGAATGTGTCCTTGATTTTTTTTTCTCAGTATATTTATCATTGTTAAATATGCTGGCTAGTTTACGGTCAACTTCATATAAGCTAGAATCAGTTGGGAAGAGAGACCCACAATTGAGAAAATGCCTCCATAAATGTGTCCTATAGGGGTGGGAGCAGACACCCAGTGGGTCTACACACTTGTGGAAACCATATCCTGAGATATCCCAGATAGGCCACTGACCTCAGAGAGGCAGGTAAGGTCAGTTGTGCCCTGTCCTACACCCCAGAGCCACAGCTGGGAGCAGGAAACTTTCAGGACCCCCCCCCCCAGGCACCCAAACCCCGCCCCTCCAGAATACCACTCCCCTTCCATTCTTCTCTGTATCCCGGTGGCTAGAGCAGATACCCAGTGGGTCTGTACCCTTGTGGAAACTGTATCGTGAGACATCCCAGAGAGTCCACTGACCTCAGTGAGGCAAATCACTGTGGCTGGAGCAGACACCCAGCCAGTCTGCTCCCTTGTGGAAAAGCATATCCCGAGACATCCCAGAGAGGCCACTGACCTCAGAGTGGAAAACAACCAGCTGGCCTGCTCCTGTGTGGAAACTGTATCCTGAGACATCCTAGAGAGGCCACCGATCTCAGAGCAGGGCACACCATACACAGAGACATCTTAGAGGAGCCACGGAACTCAGAGCAGCAGACACCATATCCTGAGACATTCTAGAGGAACCACTGCAAACACCTAGCTGGTCTGCTCTCATGAAGACACCTTATCCTGAGACATCCTAGAAGAGACACTGCACTCAGAGCAGCTGGATCTCAGGATCACAGGATCACAGAGACATCTGGACCCTGAGGAGTTCTGACACAAGCAAGATAACTGGAAAGACAGTCTCCAGTCAGAACCATTGAGTGCAGGTATCACTAGAGTTAATCAAATGGTGAAAGGCAAGCACAAGAACGTAAACAACAGAAGCCAAAGTTACTTGGTATCACCAGAACCCAGTTATCCCACCATAGCAAGCCGTGAACACCACATCACACCAGAAAAGACAGAACTCCAAATAGTTTAGATGAGAAAAGAAATACTTCCCACCACATAATAATCAAAACGTCAAATGTACAAGACAAAGAAAAAAATACTAAAAGCAGTAAGGGAAAAAGGTAAAGTAATATATACAGGCAGTCCTGTAAGAATTACACCAGACTTCTTACCAGAGACCATAAAAGCCAGAAGATCCTGGACTGATATCATACAGACCCTAAGAGAACACAAATGCCAGCCCAGACTACTATACCCAGCAAAACTTTCAATTACCATAGATGGAGAAACCAAAATATTCCATGACAAATCCAAATTTACACAATATCTTACCACAAATCCAGCCCTTCAAAGGATAATTGGTGGAAAACTCCAACACAAGGAGGGAAACTACAACCTACAAAATGCAAGAAAGTAACCTTCCAATAACCCTAAAAGAAGGTTGCTATACAAACATATCTCCACTGCCAATAACAAACATAACAGGAAACAACATTCATTTCCCCTTAATATCTCTTAATAACAATGGACTCAGTTCTCCAATAAAAAGACACAATCAGACTGGATACATAAACAGGACCCAATATTTTTCTGTATACAGGAAACACACCTTTGTGAAAAAGACAGACACTACCTCAGAGTAAATGGTTGAAAAACAAATTTGGTTGGGACCAAGCAAATGGTCCCAAGAAACAAGCTGGAGTAGCGATTCTAATATCAAATAAAATCAGTTTTCAACCAGAAGTAATAAAAAAAGATAAAGAAGGACACTTCATATTCATCAAAGGAAAGATGTACCAAGAGGAACTCGCAATTCTCAACATCTATGCCCCAAATGCAAGGGCACCCACATACATAAAAGAAACTTTACTAAAGCTTAAAGCATACATTGAACCTCACACAATAATAGTGGGAGATTTCAACACCCCACTCTCAGCTATGGACAGATCATGGAAACAGAAACTAAACCGAGACACAATGAAACTAACAGAAGTTATGAACCAATTGGACTTAACTGACATCTATAGAACATTTCATCCTAAAACAAAAGAATATACCTTTTTCTCAGCACCTCATGGTACCTTCTGCAAAATAGACCATATAATTGGTCACAAAACAGGCCTCAACAGATACAAAAAGATTGAAATAATCCCTTGTACACTGTCAGACCACCATGGACTAAGACTTGTCTTTGACATGGACAAAAACAATGGAAAACCCACATACACTTGGAAACTGAATAATGGTCTACTCAATGATAACTTGGTCAAGGAAGAAATAAAGAAAGAAATTAAAGACTTTTTAGAATTAAATGAAAATGAGGACACATCATATCAAAACTTGTGGGACTCCATGAAAGCAGTATTAAGAGGAAACCTCATAGCTCTAAGTGCGCACAAAAAGAAAATGGAAAGAGCATACATTAACAATTTGACAGCACACCTGAAAGCGTTAGAACAAAAAGAAGCTAATATACCCAAGAGGAATAGACGGCAGGAAATAATCAAATTCAGGGCTGAAACCAACCAAGTTGAAACCAAAAGAACTATACAAAATATCAACAAAACCAGGAGCTGGTTCTTTGAGAAAATCAACAAGATAGACAAACCCTTAGCCAGACTAACCAAAGGGTGCAGAGACAGTACTCAAATTAATAAAATCAGAACTGAAAAGGGAGACATAACAACAGAAATAGAAATTTTAAAAAATCATCAGATCCTACTACAAAGGCTCAACAAAACTGCAAAATCTGGATGAAATGGACAATTTTTTAGACAGGTACCAGACAGAAAAATTAAATCAGGAGCAGATAAACCATCTAAACAGTCCCATAAATACTAAAGAAATAGAAGCAGTGATTAAAAATCTCCCCACCAAAAAAAGTCCGGGGCCAGATGGGTTTAGTGCAGAATTCTATCAGACCTTCCAGGAAGACCTAATAACAATTCTCTTCAAATTATTCCACAGAGTAGAAACAGAAGGAACAATACCCAATTCGTTCTATGAAGATACAATTATGCTCATACCTAAGCCTCACCTAGATCCAACAAAGAAAAGAAATACAGACCAATCTCCCTTATGAATATGGATGCAAAAATACTCAATAAAATTCTCGGAAACCGAATCCAAGAACACATCAAAGCAATCATCCATCATGATCAAGTAGGCTTTACCCCAGGAATGCAGGGATGGTTCAATATTCAGAAATCCATCAATGTAATCCACTACATAAATAAACTCAAAGAAAAGAACCACATGATCATTTCACCAGATGCTGAGAAAGCATTTGACAAAATTCAACATCCCTTCATGTTAAAACCCTTGGAAAGAGCAGGAATTCAAGGGGCATTCCTAAACATAGTAAAAGCAATATACAGCAAGCCAGGTGCCAACATCAAACTAAAAGGAGAAAAACTTGAAGCAATCCCACTAAGTTCAGGGACCAGACAAGGCTGCCCACTCTCACCCTACCTATTCAATATACTACTGGAATTCCTAGCCAAAGCAATTAGACAACAAAAGGAAGTCAAAGGGGATACAAATAGGAAAGGAAGAAGTCAAAATTTCACTATTTGCAGATGATATGATAGTATACTTAAGTGACCCTAAAACTTCCACCAGAGAACTCCTAAACCTGATAAACAACTTCAGTAAGGTGGCTGGATATAAAATCAACTCAAACAAATCAGTAGCTTTCCTATACTCAAAAGACAAACAGGCTGAGAAAGAAATTAGGGAAATGACACCCTTCACAATAGTTACAAACAATACAAAATATCTTGGAATGAATCTAACCAGGCAAGTGAAAGATCTGTATGACAAGAATTTCAAGTATCTGAAGAAAGAAATTGAAGAAGATCTCAGAAGATGGAAAGATCTCCCATGCTCCTGGATTGGCAGGATTAATTTAGTAAAAATGGCCATCTTGACAAAAGCAATCTACAGATTCAATGCAATCCCCATCAAAATTCCAAATCAATTCTTCATAGAGATAGAAAGAGCAATTTGCAAATTTATTTGGAATAACAAAAAACCCAGGATAGCGAGAACTATTCTCAACAATAAAAGAACTTCTGGGGGAATCACCATCCCTGACCTCAAACTGTACTACAGGGCAATAGTAATAAAAACTGCATGGTATTGGTACAGAGACAGGCAGGAAGATCAATGAAATAGAATTGAAGATCCAGAAATGAGCCCACACACCTATGGTCACTTGATCTTTGACAAAGGAGCTAAAACCATTCAGTGGAAAAAGGACAGCATTTTCAGCAAATGGTGCTGGTTCAATTGGAGGTCAACATGTAGAAGGATGCAAATCAATCCATTCATATCTCCTTGTACAAAGCTCAAATCCAAGTGGATAAAAGACCTTCACTTAAAACCAGATACACTGAAACTAATAGAAGAGAAGGTGGGGAAGACTATCGAACACCTAGGCACAGGGGAAAAGTTCCTGAACAGAACACCAATGGCTTATGCTCTAAGATCAAGAATTGACAAATGGGACCTCATCAAACTGCAAAGATTCTGTAAAGCAAAGGACAATGTCAATAAGACAAAATGTCAACCAACAGATTGGGAAAAGATCTTAACCAATCCTACATCTGTCACAGGGCTAATATCCAAGATATACAAAGAACTCAAGAAATTAAACTCCAGACAACCAAATAACCCTATTAAAAATGGGGTACAGAGCTAAACAAAGAATTCTCAGCAGAGGAAACTCGAATGACTGAGAAGCACCTTAAGAAATGCTCAACATCCTTAGTCATCAGGGAAATGCAAATCAAAACAACACTGAGATACCACCTCACACCAGTCAGAATGGCTAAGATCAAAAACTCAGGTGATAGCAGATGCTGGCGAGGATGTGGAGAAGGAGAAACACTCCTCCATTGTTGGTGGGATTGCAAGATCCCACTCTGGAACAATCAGTATGGAAATCAGTCTGGCAGTTCCTCAGAAAACTGGACATAGCATTACCTGAGGATCCAGCTATACCACTCCTGGGCATATACCCAGAAGATGCTCCAACATATAATAAAGACATATGCTCCACTATGTTCATAGCAGCCTTATTTATAATAGCCAGAAGCTGGAAAGAACCAAGATGTCCTTCAACAGAGGAATGGATAAAAAAAATGGGGTACATCTACACAATGGAGTATTACTCAGCTATTAAAAATAATGAATTTGAGAAATTCTTAGGTAAATGGATGCATCTAGAAATTATCATCCTGAGTGAGGTAACCCAATCACAAAAGAACACACATGGTATTTACTCACTGTTAAGCGGATGTTAGCCCAGAAGCTTGGACCAGTGAAGACTCAACCCACAGACCACATGAAGCTCATGAAGAAGGAAGACCAACAGGGGATGCCTCAATTCTACTTAGAAGGAGTAACAAAACTACTCAAGGGAGCAAATATGTAAACAAAACTTGGGACAGAAACTGAAGGAGGGGCCATCAGGAGACCATTCCACCTGGGTATCCAGCCCATGTACAGTCACCTAAGCTAGACACTGACGTAGATGGCTGGAAGTGCATGCTGTCAAGGACATGATGTAGCTGTCTCCTTAGAGGTCTGCCAAAGACTAACACATTCAGAGGACAATGCTCACAGTTAACCACTGATATGATCAGGAGTTTCCCAATGGAGAACTTAGAGAGAAGACTGTAGGAGCAGAAAGGGTTTGTGACCCCAGGAGGAAAGCAACAATACCTAACAACCAGAGGCCCCCCCCTAGGGTCTAAATCACCAGCCTGGGAGCACATAGGGAGGGACCCATGACTCCAGAGGTATATGTAGGGAAGGATTGCCTTGTCAGGCATAGGTGGGAGAGAAGTTTCTTGGTCCCATAAAAAAAATGAACACAGTGTGTGTGTGGGGGGGAGTGAGGATGGGGAGGAGGTAGTGGGGGGTAGGTGGGGCACTGCCTCATAGAAGCATGAGGAGGGGGGATAGGAGGTTTCTGGGTGGTGGGAGGAAGTGGGGTAAGGGGATAAAATCTGAAATATTACAGCCAATTTTTAAAAAGGGGGAAAAAAGTAAAAGTTGTTAGAACCAACATCTTTAAAAAAATGTCAGACCTCTAGGAAAATTTTTTTTCTTTTTTTCTTGATACTAAAACTTGTTCTGAGAATTGTATATTGCAGAATACACAGCCTTGGTGTATCTACTCAAGCATACTGAGCAGACCTGCCCAAACCTCCGATGTCCTGGAATTCCATCTGGATGTAGTGAAGACACAGTGTCAGAGGCTTATCAATTTACTCTTCCCACCACCCCTCTTCTAATATCTCAACACCCATAATCAGCTTGAAGAATTTAAAGAAGAGTCAGTGCCCCTATCTTCTGGGCTTGGGGACTAAGGTGGTTAATATTGGTCTGTCTTTCTAGGGAAAAGTAGTGGTTTTGTTGGAACATTGAGGATTCGCTAGGACTTATTGCATAGCCATAACCTATTGGTAGAAATGTGTATAATTAATATCAAGATTGAGTTATAATTTCTTAAATGGTACAAACTTTACTTTGATTTCAACTTTAGGGTTTTCATTGGTACAAGCTTCTTATCAATATATATGCGAGATGAATATTGATACTCTCATGGGCATTGTGCCTGTATAACACAATTAGAAATACAAGGCTTAGACCCAGTGTAACGAACGCCCCCAAAATCCTTTTTCGCCCGCGAATAAAGACAGGAGGCGGTAGTCGGGTTTACTGCCACGAGGAACTTTTTACTGCTCCACACGATAAAGCGGAAAGACCCAAGAAACCGGAAGAGGATCCCTTAAATACACCCTAGCGTGACGTATTCACTTCTGAATGGCTGTTCGCTCACCACCCAATATTACGCCTCGGGATAGGCCAGTGGCTTGGCGCTCTTTCTGCCTGGCAGCTGCGCAGAATGATTCTTTACTGTTGGGGAACCATGCGGCCAGCGCCATCTTGGAAAATGCACGTGTGCAGCCACTGAAACAGCGGCTCACTACAACCCAGTCCTTCTTTAACTTTTTTAACTGATTTGGGATGGTTAGCCTATGAGTTAAGGGACTATAGCAAATTCATGGCTTTGAGTTTATTGTTAGGGTGTTTTCCATATTTTATTTAGAAATAGCTGAGTGGAGTTAACAGACAACTGTCCAGGTTACCTTACATGGATAGTTGGTTTTCAAAACATCAGAAGTCCATAGAATTGATGTTACAGATATTTATATATTAATGTTCATTTTGATTAGAGACCTGTCTTCTCCTGACAGCTTCCTGTCATGGATTCTAAGAAGAAATTGAGCATCCTTGGAGTTACTCCAGCTGTATGGTGACAGCCACTAGGCAAGAATTGCTTCTTTCCATCTACAGACAAATCACTGTCCAGAAAAGGACACACTTGCAGAATAGTCCACTGATTATATCTGCCTAGACAGAGTAATCAGTCCTTAATAATTCTGCATCACTAAGGTCTGCCAGATGATTCTGGGCCGGAAGGCTGAAGATTTGATGCTCCAATGTTCAGTAGTATGGGGGCTGTCCAGGTGTTCAGCAGTCTCTATAAATTGGCTAAAATTTTAGAAGCTATGTTTAGTGCTTCCCATAATTTCAGTTCACTCAGTCATTCTGGATTTCTGATAGGGTTGAAGACCTATAGTCTCATAGCCAACCCTGGCTATTTACTTTGAGCGAAAAGATCTGAGTGGATGGTTTTCAGCTGACATTCATTCTAAAGCCAAAAAAAGCCAGGATCAAAAGTAAGTGTTTTAGTTAGGAGAGATGACAGAGGTTCTGATTAATCAACAAAATGATGGACTGGGTATTAGGCCTATCTTGTACTTCACTGGTATAATTAGGAATAAGTATGCTCTAATTTTATTTTGAGAGAAAAGTTTTACTTTAACAGGAAGGGTGATATGTAGGAGGAGCTAAGTGGGAAGGAATACCGAGAGGAAGAGGTGGAGTAAAGAGAGGAGAAGATGAAGGAGAAGAGAAGCTAGGTGATGAGAGAGAGAAAGATAGAGAAAGAGGGGGGCATGGAGTCAGATGTCCATGTGTCTCCACCAGACAAAGATAGTTTATATATCTAGGTTGGGTATTGGGTTACACTTCTGATTGAGCATTACCAAACTTATAAAGCCTTTGATTAACATTTTAAAAAATTGTATAAAAGCAAAAAGGAAAAGGGGGCATGGGACAGGGCTTTTCTAGGGAGGGGAAATGGGGAAAGGGGATGGCATCTGAAATGTAAATGAATAAAAAAGAAACAAAAACCCCCCACATCACCAGATATATGCAGTGATTGAAATAAAATAATGGATAAATAATGATGGACTAAAAAGGAGAATCCACAGTTTTAAGGGAGCTAAATTTATTACATATAATTATTTACCAGGTATAAAGTTATTGATATGTGATATGTATTCCTCTTTCTCCACTTTTATTGACATTTATTGACATCTTACATTTGCAAGGGCTGCAGTTAGCAACAGGGACCAAGCTCTCTTTTTGGGAAAATGTGTCATTTGGAAGAAGGTGCGGAGACTCTGTGGGATAAAATGCATGCCTGGGAAGCTTGGTGCTATATCTCATTCCTTTGAATGAGAAGATTTTCTCAAACTCTTATTCATAAGATATTTATTCTTGTTTTATAAGCCACCAGCTCAAAATTGAGCATAAGGAACCTAGTCAATTAGATGTGAAAGCTAAGACAGGAGGAATGAAACTGCTTCAAAGTTATAGAATGTGATTCTTAGCATAATGACGTTTAAAATACCATAATCTTGAAATCTCTGAGAATGTCTTGGGAAACTGTCTTATTTGTACTCGAATATCAAAGAGTAGTATGCCAGTAATTTGAAAACACCAAGAAGCTTTTTTAAAACTTTATATTATGATTCTAAGTTTTATCATTATTTATTAATAAACATACTTTGTTCTTTAAAAAAAAAAAGAAATGCTCAACAGCCTCAGTCATCAGGGAAATTCAAATCAAAATAACCCTGAGATACAACCTCACACCAGTCAGAATGGCTAAGATCAAAAACTCAGGTGATAGTAGATGCTGGCGAGGAAGTGGAGAAAGAGGAACACTCTTCCATTGTTGGTGGGGTTGCAAGTTGGTACAACCACTCTGGAAATCAGTCTGGTGGTTCCTCAGAAAATTGGACATAGCACTACCTGAGGACCTAGCTATACCACTCCTGGGCATATACCCAGAAGATGCTCCAACTTATAACAAGGACATATGCTGCACTATGTTCATAGAAGCCTTATTTATAATAGCCAGAAGCTGGAAAGAACCCAGATGTCCTTCAACAGAGGAATGGATACAAAAAATGTAGTACATTTACGCAATGGAATATTACTCAGCTGTTAAAAATAATGAATTCAAGAAATTCTTAGGTAATCATCCTGAGTGAGGTAACCTAATCACAAAAGAACACACATATATTTAGTCACTGATAAGGGGATATTAGCCCCAAAGTTTGAAACAACAAAGATTCAACTAACAGACCACATGAAGCTCATAAAAAATGAAGAACAAGTGTGGATGCCTAGGTCTTACTTAGGAGTAACAAAATACCCAAGGGAGCAAATATAGAGACAAAGTGTGGGACAGAAACTGAAGGAGAGATTGTCTGAAGACATGGTATTCCACCTGGGTATTCATCCTGTGTGCAGTCACCAAAGGTAGATGTTGATATGGATGTCAGGAAGTGCATGCTGACAGGAGCCTTATAGGGCTGTCTCCTTAGAGGTCCCCCAGAGTCTGACATACCCAGAGGCAGATACTCACAGCTAACCATTGATCTGATCAAGGGGGAAGTTAGAGAGAAGACTGAAGGAGCCTTAAAGGTTGGTGGCCCCATGAGGAGAGCATCAATACCAACCAACCTGTGCTCCCCAGGGTCTAAACCACCAGCCTAGGAGCACATAGGGAGGGACACATGACTCCAGCTGTATATGTAGGGGAGGATGGCCTTGTTGGGCATAGGTGGGAGAGGAGATCTTTAGTCCCATGAAGGCTGAACACTGAGTGCTGGGGGAATTTGAGGGTGGGAAGGTGGGATTAGGGGGTAGGTGGGAGCACACCCTCATAAAAGCAGGAGGAGGGGATGGGATAAGGGGTTCCTGGGTGATGAGGGGAATGGGGTAAGGGGATAAAATTTGAAATGTAAATATAGTATCCAATAAAAAAAAGGAAAAAAGTGTCTTATAGGAAACTTTATTAACTGATTCCTGAATAATTATCGATATGGGTGGGTCCAGCCCACTATGTGTGTTGCCAACCCTAGGCATTGTTCTGAGTTGTAAAAGAAAGTAGGCTTCATGAGGAGTGAGCCAGTAAGCAATGTCTCTCCATAGCATCTGCTTCAGTTTCTGCTTCCACGTTTCTGCCTATGTTTAGAACATAGTCTTCATAGAGACTTCCAGGCAAATGAGTGTTGTTGCAGAAGCAGAACATAAACCTAAGAAGTGGATCATAACAACCATGTGATACAGAAACATGGTTTCAAGGTGAGCATCACAGCAAAGTGGTCACAACAGGTGGTCACAACAACACGTGGTTTTAATTATCCTTAGAAAAAACAAAGGCATTTTTGACATTCTGGAACAGCTATAGAAAAGATCCATTTGAGCTACGCTTATTGATAAGGTATAGGCCAATCCTTGAGAAACGCATTTAATCATAAATAGCAGTGAACACAATTTTTCTTTGCTATAAGATTGTTTTACAGCCTAAAATGGAGTCAGGCTGGTTTATCAATATTATCTAAATGGCTGTTTGTTTTCTAGGAGAGATTTGAAAGTCTGTAAATTCAGATAGAAGGAGAGGGAGAGACGATCTTAGAAGAGTTGGTGGAGAGGAAAGCAGTCAGAATGTGTTATATGAAAAAAATCATTTTCAATAAATGAAAACTAGAAAAGGAAGAAAAACTGGCTGCATTCTTCTTTCAATTTGAAATTTTGAGTGAAGCTAAATTCAAAAATAAAAGATGAATTAGCATGGCAGAAGAAATCCCAAGAATGCATGAAATGATCTGTACTGACCATATTTAATGAAGTTTACAGTGGAAATTAGAAGTAAAATGTAGAGCAAGTAGGTGTAGAAAAGTGTGTGAGAAAATCTAAGATTAAGACAAAGTGGTAATTATTAAAGAAATGAGTTCAGTTAAGAAACCTAACAGCCCAACACTGAAAGTTTGGAGTGATGGGTAACACACTGCAACCCCAAGAACATAAAAAATCAGAGGGCAATTTGTAAGTGGTTTGCTCTTTCCTTCAACCATGTAGGTATAAGGGAAGGAGCCCTGGTTTGGAGAGTTGGCAAAAAGGACTTTACTTGTTGAGCCAGCAAACCACCTGATCACCTCAATCATGGAACTGAAGAAGCTCTGTGTCTATACTGAAGTTCTCTGTGTATATCTGTCCATCACTCTTAAAGAGGTGATTCTTTCTGCTCTTGGTTTTGACAACACCATTCTGTAGATGCACAGGATTACTTCCTCCACAGTCTCAGAAGTTACACAATTCTGAAGAGCTTCAACAAAATCAGTTACTCATCTGAAGAAATATTTTCTAATATACTGTGAGATCTACTATGGTAAAGGTGCCCCATCTACCTGTAGAGAACAGTTCTGATGTTACCATTCTGTTCTTAATTGTTTCATGACTTGTCAGTAAACAAAGCCATGGGCTAATTGCTGGGCAGATGGTTCAGGTTCCTGGAGGAAAAGTGGACAAAAGGAAGGGGAGCATGCTTTGGAGAAAGAAGAACAATACAGCAATGTGAGATATCAAAATAAAGTGGCCACACAGTCGGCTACTACAGGTAGGTGGTCAGGGGCATTTAGGAACAGATGCAACTGAAAGGCTAAAATTTAGGGGAGGTGTGAAAGGTTGAAATAAGAAATTCATGAAGACACACTTTAACAGTCTGGAGATAGTACAACCCCAAGAGGACAAGTAGAAAATGAACAACAGTGTGTGTGTGTGTGTGTGTGTGTGTGTGTGTGTGTGTGTGTGTGTTAGCCTCAGTGTTAAGGGAAGCTAGGAGGGGCCTGGTAGCAGAGTCACTTCCCAGAGTAAAGGTAGAAGGTAGAGCAAAGACACAGGCAACATCTACCATCCCTCTCTCTGCTAGCCTTGAACTGAAATATTCACCCCACAGTCCTGTGTCCTCTGCTGCAGACTCCATTCTCCTGGGCTTGTCTAAGCTCAATGAAAACATTGTTCTGATGGAACTTCAGCATGATTTATTTACCAGTTTCATCCCTAGGAGAGTTCTCAATTCTGCAATTTACCTGATAAAGCCTAATCTGCATTGTCATGCAGGATGACACATGAGAGATCTGCTCCAACACTGACATTAAGAGATCCTGAGGCATGATCAGGAACCCACTCTAATGCCCTTTATGGAGGCCTCAGAGTTTAAACACTGAACATGCCTGCCCCAAGTATGTGACTGTACAGTTCTCAAGAATCTTCTCTCTTTGGTTGGGTGTGATCCAGTGCAACTAGTACGTCACACAAGGAAGGACAAAAGTCCAGGCAGGGGCTGCATAGATGGCTTATCCATTTGAGAATTTGTTTCTCAGTTGACCTAAAGAGCAATGATTAACAATCCTCTGTCACTTCAGTTCCAGGTGGAATCCACTGACCTCCTCTGGGGAATTGTTTGTTTGTTTGTTTGGTTGGTTGGTTTGTTTTGGTTTTTCTAGACAGGGTTTCTCTGTGTAGCCCTGGCTGTCCTGGAACTCACTCTGTAGACCAGGCTGGCCTCTAACTCAGAAATCCACCTGCCTCTGCCTCCCAAGTGCTGGGATTAAAGGCGTGAGCCACCGCCGCCCGGCCTGCCTCTGGGGAATTGTATGCATGTAGACATACAGCAGGTAAAACACCCATACATATTAAAGAAATAATGCAAAAACAGAAAAAAAAAAACCCTAACCAAATTAAAAAAAAAAAAAAAAAAAAAAAGCAACTACATTGTCCAGGCCAAGAGAACAGAAATCATCATCAGTAGAACAACAACACCAAAACCAAACCAACCAACCAAACAAACAAACAAAAACCCAACATCTGCCAAAAAGATCTTGGAATTCATGATCTCTGCTGTGCAGTTATAAGTGATGTTACCTTTCAAGGAAACAAGAGGCATACAGCTCTGTGTTTACTGATTTTTTTGATACTCCCTTAGTGAATAATTTTATTTCTTGGGATGTATTAGAGAAACACTCTTGTGTTTCTCCTGTTTGTTCATCATGAGCATCCATGGAGTAATACATTTTAACACAGCTGAATGTATAACCACAAAGATACAGCATGGATACATTTTTCATCATGAAGTTGGGATCTACAGAGTTTGACACACTATCCACATCAAAAGCCCAATTCTCTGTATAGCTCTGACTGGTTGGGAACTAATAATGAATCCTAAGCCACTTTACACTTGAACACGACCATTCCTACCTGATACTTCTACTGTTACAAGACTGTGAACCACAGATGAATACAGACGGTTCTTATGAGATAAAAATTAGAGATTGCCTTTTTATTCATAAGAATACATTGATTTTGATCAATACCAGCTTAAATTGCCAGAGCCAAAATATACAGTACACAGCCTTAGCAAAACAGCAAATGACAGTAACAGAAAATAATAAATAAATAACAAAACTTCAAATGAAAAGAAAGAAAAACATATACTCAAGGCAAGTAAAACTCTAACCAAAACCAAAATACAATTATTAAGCTAAGCAGTGTTCTCTTGCTGTAGATTTTGTAGCACAGACATACAACCTTTTGCTGGCCTTGGAAATATAGTACAAAGGCAGTCAGCAATGGTAATAATCTCTTCAAGATGAATGTAGGTATGCCCCATTGGGGCATGGGGTTTGCTGTTGGACAAGTCCTTCCAAGCCAAATCATGAGTCATGTTACAGACAACACCTCAAAGTCTTTAAAATTTGCTTGACTGATCTCCATGAAATTATTGTTGAAGACCCATAAGGACAAGCAAAAATTTACATTCTCAGTCTCCTCCTGGATGACCAGCAGATCTTGATGTCCCTCAGCACTTCTCTGAAGCCTTCCAAACATGCACTCTTGCTGGACCAGAGGCTAGACTAAATAAAGGCCTTGTCACATCTAGGAAACCAAAGAAAGAAAGAAAATGCAGCCCAAGATTGCCATGGTTATAGGGATAAGATGTAATGGTGGTTCACTTGCTTTGCACACTCAGTGCCCCTGGTGAGGAGTAGTGTCTGAGGGAGACCTTGACCTGTTCTGTACCCTGTTTGAGCTTCTGGTGGAGTATTTCAGACCTAGCAGAGGAAGAGAAAAAAGCCGGGTGAGGACCTGCCATGTCAACTATCCAGCAAACATCAGGCCTATCCAGCAGGACAATCCAGTATGACCTTTGAGCTAGGGTCATTTCCTATATCGCCAAAGAAGAAGGGCCAGAGAGCACCTGGGCCTGGAATTTTTCTCAGATTTAATACATGGCTTGCAAGTGAACAGTGAACTACACACTGTGCTGGAGTTAAAATAAAACACCGCTCTCTGCCTGGATCCTGGTGGCTGAAGCAGTCACACAGCTGATCTGCCCCCCTGTGGAAACTGCATCCAGAGGCATCCTAGAGAGGTCAGGGAATACAGAGCTGCAGGCATCCTAGAGAGGTCACAGACCGCAGAGCTGCAGAGCAGGGGACACCATATCCTGAAGCGTCCTAGAGGAGCAACTATACTCAGAGCAGCAAACAACTAGCTGGTCTACTACCATGGAGACACCATATCCTGAGATATCCTAGAAAAGTCACTGTACCCAGAACAGCTGGAGCTCAGGACCATACAGACATCCTGACACCTAGGAGCTCTGACACAACCAAGATAACTGGAAAGGCAGACTCCAGTCAGAACCAGTGAGTGTGAGTAGCACTACAGCTAACCAAATGGTGAAAGGCAAGCGTAAGAATGTAAACAACAGAAACCACAGTTACTTGGCATCACCAGAACCCAGTTGTCCCACCATAGCAAGCCTGGAACACCACACCCCATGGGAAAAAGCAGGACTCAGAATTAAAATCACTTCTAATGATGATGATAGAGGACTTTAAAAAGGACATAAACAACACTCTCAAAGAATTTGAGGAGAGCGCAGGTAAACAGGTAGAAGCCCTTAAAGAAATGCAAGAAAACACAACAAAACAGGTGAAGGGATTACACAAAACCATCCAGGATCAAAAAATGGAAGTAGAAACAATAAAGAAATCTCAAAGGGAGACTACCCTGGAGAGAGAAAACCTAGGAAAAAGATCAGGAGTCACAGACGCAAGCATCACCAACAGAATACAAGAGATAGAAGAGAGAATTTCATGCACAGAAGATACCATGGAAAACATAGACACAAAGGTCAAAGAAAATGCGGAATGCAAAAAGATCCTAACACAAAACATCCAGGAAATCCAGGACACAATGAGAAGACCAAACCTAAGGATAATAGGTATAGATGAGGGTGAAGACTCCCAACTTAAAGGGCCAAAAAATATCTTCAACAAAATTATAGAGGAAAACTTCCCTAACCTAAAGAAAGAGATGTCCTTAAATATACAAGAAGCCTCAGAATCCCAAATAGATTAGACCAAAAAAGAAATACCTCCCATCACACAATAATCAAAGCATCAAATATACAAAACAAAGAGAAGATACTAAAAGCAGTAAGGGAAAAGGCAAAGTAACATATAAAGGCAGACCTATAAGAACTACACCAGAGACTATAAAAGCCAGAATATCCCGGACTGATAACATACAAACCTTAAGAGATCACAAATGCCAGCCCAGACTACTATACCCAGCAAAATTCTCAATCACTATTGATGGAGAAACCAAGATATTCCATGACAAAACCAAATTTATACAATATCTTCCCACAAATCCAGCACTTCAAAGAATAACGGATGGAAAACTCCAACAAAAGGAGGGAAACTACAACCAAGAGAGAGCAAGAAAGTAGTGTTCCAACAACCCCAAAAGAAGATCGCGACACAAACATAATTCCACCTCTAATAACAAAAATAACAGGAAGCAACAATCATTTTCCTTAATATCTCTTAATATCAATGGACTCAATTCACCAATAAAAAGACACAGACTATCAGACTGGATACATAAACAGGACCCAACATTCTGCTGCATACAAGAAATGTAACTCTATGACAAAGGCAGACACTACCTCAGAGTAAAAGGTTAGAAAACAATCTTCCAAGTAACTGGTCCCAAGAAACAAGCTGGAGTAGCGATTCTAATATCAAATAAAATCAGTTTTCAACCAAAAGTAATCAAAAAAGATAAAGAAGGACACTTCATATTCATCAAAGAAAAGATGTACCAAGAGGAACTCGCAATTCTGAACATGTATGCCCCAAATGCAAGGGCACCCACATACATAAAAGAAACTTTACTAAAGCTTAAAGCATACATTGCACCTCACACAATAATAGTGGGAGATTTCAACACCCCACTCTCAGCTATGGACAGATCATCGAAACAGAAACTAAACCGACACACAATGAAACTAACAGAAGTTATGAACCAATTGGACTTAACTGACATCTATAGAACATTTCATCCTAAAACAAAAGAATATACCTATTTCTCAGCACCTCATGGTACCTTCTGCAAAATAGACCATATAATTGGTCACAAAACAGGCCTCAACAGATACAAAAAGATTGAAATAATCCCTTGTACCCTATCAGACCACCATGGACTAAGACTTGTCTTTGACATGGACAAAAACAATGGAAAACCCACATACACGTGGAAACTGAATAATGCTCTACTCAATGATAACTTGGTCAAGGAAGAAATACAGAAAGAAATTAAAGACTTTTTAGAATTAAATGAAAATGAGGACACATCATATCAAAACTTGTGGGGCTCCATGAAAGTAGTATTAAGAGGAAACCTCAGAGCTCTAAGTGCCCACAAAAAGAAAATGGAAAGAGCATACATTAACTAACAACTTGACAGCAAACCTGAAAGCGTTAGGACAAATAGAAGCTAATATACCCAAGAGGAGTAGACGGCAGGAAATCAAACTCAGGGCTGAAACCAACCAAGTTGAAACAAAAAGAACTATACTAAATATCATCAAAACCAGGGGCTGGTTCTTTGAGAAAATCAGCAAGATAGACAAACCCTTAGCCAGACTAACCAAAGGGTGCAGAGACAGTACTCAAATTAATAAAATCAGAACTGAAAAGGGAGACATAACAACAGAAACAGAAGAAATTTAAAAAATCATCAGATCCTACTACAAAGGCCTATACTCAACCAAATTGCAAAATCTGGATGAAATGGACAATTTTTTAGACAGGTACCAGACAGAAAAATTAAATCAGGAGCAGATAAACGATCTAAACAGTCCTATAAACCCTAAAGAAATAGAAGCAGTCATTAAAAATCTCCCCACCAAAAAAAGTCTGGGACCAGATGGTTTTAGTGCAGAATTCTATCAGACCTTCCAGGAAGACCTAATACCAATTCTCTTCAAACTATTCCACCGAATAGAAACAGAAGGCACAATACCCAATTCGTTCTATGAAGCTACAATTATGCTCATACATAAACCGCAGAAAGATGCAACAAAGAAAGAGAACTACAGACCAATCTCTCTTATGAATATTGATGCAAAAATACTCAATAAAATTCTCGCAAACTGAATCCAACAACACATCAAAACAATCATCCATCATGATCAAGTTGGCTTTATCCCAGGAATGCAGGGATGGTTCAATATTCAGAAATCCATCAATGTAATCCACTACATAAATAAACTCAAAGAAAAAAAACCAACTGATCATCTCACTAGATGTTGAGAAAGCATTTGACAAAATTCAACATCCCTTCATGTTAAAACCCTTGGAAAGAGCAGGAATTCAATGCCCCTACCTAAACATTGTAAAAGCAATATACAGCAAGCCAGGTGCCAACATCACACTAAATGGAGAGAAACTTGAAGCAATCCCACTAAGCTCAGGGACTAGACAAGGCTGCCCACTCTCACCCTACCTATTCAATATAATACTGGAAGTCCTAACCAGACAACAAAAGGAAGTGAAAGGAAATACAAATAGGAAAGGAAAAAGTCAAAATTTCACTATTTGCAGATGATATGATAGTATACTTAAATGACCATAAAACTTCCACCAGAGAACTCCTAAACCTGATAAACAACTTCAGCAAAGTGGCTTGATATAAAACCAACTCAAACAAATCAGTAGCCTTCATCTACTCAAGGGATAAACAGGCTGAGAAAGAAATTAGGGAAATGACACCCTTCACAATAGCCACAAATAATATAAAATATCTTGGAGTGAATCTAATCAAGCAAGTGAAAGATTTGTATGACAAGAACTTCAAATCTCTGAAGAAAAAACATCGAAAAAGATCTCAGAAAATAGAAAGATCTCCCATGCTCCTTGATTGGCAGGATTAACTTAGTAAAAATGGCCATCTTGACAAGAGCAATCTACAGATTCAATGAAATCCCCATGTAAATTCCAAATCAATTTTTCATAGAGATAGAAAGAGCAATTTGCAAATTCACTTGGAATAACAAAAAACCAGGATAGCCAGAACTATTCTCAACAATAAAAGAACTTCTGGGGGAATCACCATCCCTGACCTCAAACTGTACTACAGAGCAATAGTGATAAAAAACTGCATGGTATTGGTACAGAGACAGGCAGGAAGATCAATGGAATGGAATTGAAGATCCAGAAATGAACCCACACACCTATGGTCACTTGATCTTTGACAAGGGAGCTAAAAACCATCCAGTGGAATAAGGACAGCATTTTCAACAAATGGTACTGGTTCAACTGGAGGTCAGCATGTAGAAGAATTCAACTCAATGCCTTCTTATTCCCTTGTACAAAGCTGAAGTCCAAGTGGATAAAGGACCTTTACATTAAACCAGATACACTGAAACTAACAGAAGAGAAGGGGAAGAAGACCCTCAAATACCTAAGCACATGGGGAAAAGTTCCTGAACAGAACACCAATGGCTTATGCTCTAAGATCAAGAATTGACAAATGGGACCTCATAAAATTGCAAAGCTTCTGTAAGGCAAAGGACACTGTCAATAGGACAAAACAGCAACCAACAGATTGGGAAAAGATCATTACCAATCGTATATCCAATAGAGGGCTAATATCCAAGATATACAAAGAACTCAGGAAATTAAACTCCAGACAACCAAATAACCCTATTAAAAAATGGGCTACAGAGCTAAACAAAGAATTCTCAGGTGAGGAAACTCGAATGGCTTAGAAGCACCATAAGTAATGCTCAACATCCTTAGTCATCAGGGAAATGCAAATCAAAACAACCCTGAGATACCACTCACACCAGTCAAAATGGCTAAGATCAAAAACTCAGGTAGTAGCAGATGCTGGCGAGCATGTGGAGAAGGAGAAACACTTCTCCATTGTTGGTGGGATTGCAAGATGGTACAACCACTCTAGAAATCAGTCTGGTGGTTCCTCAGAAAATTGTACATAGCATTACCTGAGGATTCAGCTATACCATTCCTGGGTATATACCCAGAAGATGCTCCAATATATAACAAGGACATATGCTGCAGTATGTTCATAGCAGCCTTATTTGTAATAGCCAGAAGCTGGAAAGAACCCAGATGTCCTTCAACAGAGGAATGAATACAAAAAATATGATACATTACACAATGGAATATTATTCAGCTATTAAAAATAATGATGCAATGGCTATTCCTGGCTGACTACATCTAGAATGAAGTATAATCCAGAAATGGAGGGCACACCTGTGATCCAGATCTTGAAGCTGGAAGACACAGACTTCTGATCTGGATTTTGGCATGGAGATCTTGAAGCAGAGTGGCCAGGAAAAGCTTAGCCCCAGGCAAAGTTGTACATGCTTTTAATTCTAGGAGACAGATGCAATCAGATCTTGGAGTTCATGTCAGCCTTGGACAAAGCAAGTTCTGGTGGTACACACCTTTAGTGTGAGCCACACCTTCTGCTGGAGGCCTATATAAGGATAGTGGAAGAAGGAAGACTGACTCTTTGCCTGCTTGCACTTACTTGCCAGCACATCTGTTGGAATCTACCTCTTCAGGATTCCAGGCTCTAGAGACGACCAACTGAAACTACTAGACTTTTGGACTTTCAATTCTGCAGATTGTAAGTCATTACAATTGATTCTCTTAATATATAGAGATATTTCATAAGTTCTGTGACTCTAGAGAACCTTACCTAATATGACTTTTACTGTGGATATGAGAAGTTTCTAATTTATTTATGGAGGCATTTTACTGTGAACTTTGCTCTTAGGACTGCTTTCATTGTGTCTCATAAATGTGCCTTCATTTTCATTGAATTCTAGAAGGTCATTAATTTCTTTATTTCTTCTTTTACCCAGAGATCATTGAATAGAGAATTGTATAGGCTTTCTGGTGTTTCTGTCAGTGTTGTTGAAGTGCAGCTTTCAATCATGGTTGTCTGACAAGATACAAGGTATTGTTTCATTTTTATTGTATATATTGAGGCTTGCTTTGGGATCAAGAAAATGGTCAATTTTGGAGTAGGATCCCTGAGTTGATGATAAGAAGGCATATTCCTTTGAGTTTGCCATTGAGCTACATTCACTGTCACTAAAATGGTATAAAGTCTTTGGATTCATTCAAACTACAGAAATCAGCTATCACAAAATAGAGATCAATTGAAAGCATTTGATAAATTTATTTAGCAGCTGCACCTGTTGATACAAGTAATACATGAGCTAACTCTGCCACCACTCCTGAAGTAAATATATTAAATACATATGACAAACAGAAATATACAGTATATAAAATAACGGATAAATTTATATTAATTATCTTTTCAATTTTTTCAGATTGTAATATAAACTGGAGAACATCACCTGCTAAACTCTGCTACTTAGTCAGCAAAAAGAAGTCATGGCTTCAGTTGCATCAGCCTTGGAAGAGCTGCCTGGTAGGAAGTACCATGCAGAACACAACATGCATGAACCAAGAACAGGCATGGGCTTGGGCAATGGATAACTTCGAGGCCCTGAGCCATCCCTCCTGCCAGCACCCCTGGTTATATGGACCTGGGAAACCCAACATAGCCATAGTGATGGATAAAGTTTCATTTGGAGAAGAGAGGGTCCAGAAATGCTATAGAGAGTTGCATGTTGAAGAACCAATGGCTGAAATTTCAGAGAGCCTTTGGGGTCCTCAAGAAGTAGGAGCCTCTTTCAGGAGAACGGTTCAATGGGCTCTGAACCAGCCAAAGGATGACAAGGCCCTCAGTGGTGGAGACATGCTTGCTCCAAGTGAATTCTAGAGCCAAGGAAGCTCCCAGAAATGACTAAAAAAGAGGCTTACAGGAGAGAGAAACCTGAAAAGGAAAGACACCTAAGCAATGTGGGGAGCATATGCCCTGAAATCCCTCAATAGATTCACTGGGAGGAGCCAGAGAAAAACTGAGGAAGAGCCTCAGGCTGCCTCTGTGGACTTCAGAGCTGGAACTCTGCCCCACATGCCCAGGAGTCTGGAAGTCCCTTTATCTTGTCCTCCTGATGGTTCAATTGATAACTTAAGGAATTTAAAAAAAAATCTATATAGAATCATTGCATTCTGATGGAAAGTGTACAGAATTAAAATCGTTCCTCTCTTCTACCTGTGTAATTTTTCAGGGGCAAAGTCAGGATTCGAATCTGGGGCAGGAAGTGGTCACTAATCAAGTCATAGGAATTTCCCTTCGGGTGGAGTCTCATTAGAAGTGGAATGTGGACACTAACAGGCTTGGTAGGAACAAAAGCGTGGCCCAACCACTAGGGTTTCTTCTATTGTTTTTCAAAAGAGGGCAGAGTGATGTGTGGGTAAAGGTGGGTGTTTGGGAGGAGGTTTTAAGTGATCTGCAGGTTACAATGACAGGAAAGAAACAATCTGATTTCAGATCCTCTGAATTGGCCACCAGGAGATGAGAGGATATCAGGTCCAGGCAAGAACAAAATACTTCCCTTTAAGCCATGCCCATTTCAGGTGTTTCTGTGTTAGTTTGCCTGCCAGATCCAACAAACAGGGTTTATGAATGGGCTCCAAGGAACAGCAAAAAAAAAAAAGGCCTCTTAAGGTTTATAGCTAAATAAGGATTTCCAGAGCCAGGCAGGCCTGTGCACACCTTTAATCCTAGCACCTTAGGGACAGGCAGGTCTCTGAGTTCAAGGTCAGTTGTGTCTGCAGAGTAAATTCCTGGACAGCAAGTCAGACCCTCTTTCAAAAGAAAGTGTTCTTTCCCTGTGGAGTAGATTCGCTGATAAAAATTTCTGGTGGTCAGGTTCATTGATAATCTAAGCACTTGCAAGGGTGTGGGGTGGTGTTTGTGTGCAGAGAGAAGGTAAAGATAAGTAGCAAGTCTCAGAACAAGGAACTAAACCCCTTACTTAATAAAATATATTATTGATCTGTTTCCTGATGTAAGCATGCAGGCTTAAGAACATTCCATAGATTCTGTGTAGGGTCGTTTTTAGAAAATCTCTGTCCCGAGAATCCTCACTGTCAAAGAGTTCTAGAAGCTGCGATACAAACTTCTGATCAATATATTTCTTTGCTATATTGGGCTGGAAATCTGGAGGCTCTAAAAATCTTAAGAAAAATTCATAAACAAGCTGCGGATGAGGCCAGGCTGCTTCTAATGCTGGTTCATCTTCTTCTCGGTCGAATTCCGTTCCCGTAGGATTGGAGGAGGTTGGCAAGGTTCGAAACTTAGTAACTGCCAACATGTGGATGGGCTTCGTGATCGCGTTCTGGTTGTGGGTGATTTACTCCACTATCTTGATTAGAGCAGCGCAGCTGGATTTACTTCCTTCCACTTCAGGTCGTTCAGTGGGTCAGAAGCAAAGTCAAAGAGGACACAACACTGACGTAGCTTCTGGATAAAAAGCTTCTCTTGACCCGCAGGAGGAACATCTTGTAAAGATGGGAGTTTTTGCAGTTCTCTGTTATTGCTGGCATTAAACCATGAAGAGTTCTGCCATTTGTCTGTCTTCACAGGGACTACGATTGGCTGAGGGACAGGTACTTTTAGTACATGTCGAAGACTGGACAGCTGCGAAGCTGTTTTTCTTGCTGGCTATCTCTGCTTCTGCTGTACCGTGTCCTTTTGAACCTTTCCCACTTTTCACCAGTTTTGGTGTTTTTTTCTCCTTGTTTTTATTTGGCATGGCTGTTGCAGGCCGCTGCTGCAGCCCCTGCAGCCGCCCACCACCACTGCTGCTGCAGCAGCAGAAATGCTCCTGGCTCGGTCATCCTGCCATCCTGTCTGCCAATGCCGCAGCCCGGGGACTGAGTTGCTTGTCTGCTCTCGCTTCCCCTTTTCCAGGCTCCCCTTCCAATTTCTTGACCTTGCATTTCTCCAATTTTTCCTTTTCTAAAATTTCTTTCTCAGAACTGGAGCTAGTCTCTGCCTCATGCAAGGGTTTCTTAGCTGCATCATCCTGTGCCACTACGTGTGGGGAGGAACTCCTAGTCCCAATGGCCCAATCAAAACAATCAAGTTCATGTAGTGCTACTTACATTCAGTTTGATCCTATTGATTCTTGGGCACCTCCCTCCTCCCAGGCCATGTATCATCCTTCTCAGCTCTGTCAGGTGCAGATTTCATTCATTTTCATGGACACCTAACCATCTCTCCTGTCCTTCCCTACACAGGATCCTGAATCTCCCATTCTCCTACCCATCCTTCCTCCCTTCCAGTTCTCTTCCTCCACGTGTCTAATATGACTATTTTATTTCCCCTTCTAAGTGAGATTCAAGCTTCCTTCCTTGGGCCTTCCTCCTTGTTTAGCTTCTTTGGGTCTATAGAGTATAATATGATACATTTATTTTATGGCTAATATCCACTTATAAGTGAGTACTTGCAGTGAATGTCCTTTGGGGACTGAGTTGTCTCACTCAGCCTGATATTCTCAAATTCCATTCATTTGCCTGAAAAATTCATGGTGTCTTGGTTTTTAATAGCTGAATAGTATTCTATGCTGTACGTGTTCCACATTGTCTTTATCTTTTTCAGGTGACAAACATCTAAGTTGTTTTCAGTTTCTGGCTATTACAAATAAATCTGCTATGAACATAACTGAGCAAGTGTCTTTGTGAGATGTTGGAGCATCCTTTGGGTGTTTTCCCAGCAGTAATAGAGCTGAGTCTGGAGGTGGAACTATTCCCAGTTTTCTTAGAAAATGCCAAATTGATTTCCAACACTTGCATTCCCACCAGCAATGGAGGAGTGTTCTCCTTGCTCCACATCTTGCAAGCATCTGCTCTCTCTCTCTTCAGTATTAGATCTTAGCCATACTGATGGATGTAAAATGGAAAATCAGAGTGTTTTGATTTGTATTCTTATGACTAAGAAATTTGAAATTTTTAAAAGGATTTTCTCAGCCATTTGAGATTCCTCAGTTAAGAATTCTCTGTTTAGTTCTATACCCCAGTTTTATGATTGGATTCTTTGTGTTCTTGTTGTCTAGCTTCTTGAGATCTTGGTAGATTTTTGATATTAGCCTTATTTAGATGAAGGGTTGGTGAAGATCCTTTCCCAGTCTGTGGGCTGCGGATTTGTCCTATTGACAGTGTCCTTTACCTTACAAAAGCTTTTCATGAGGTCCCTTTTATCAGATGTTCATCTAAGAGCCATTGGTTTTCTGTTCACGGACTTGTAACCAGTACCAATGTATTTAATGGTATTTCCTAGTTTGTCTTCTATGAGATTTAATACATCCAATTTTATATTGAAGTCCTTAGTCCACTTAGATTTTAGTTTTGTGCAGGGTGATATGTATGGATCCATTTTCATTATTCTACATATAGACATCCAGTTAGTCCACCACCATTTGAATAAGCTTTCATTTTTCCATTGTATGGTTCTGGCTTCTTTATCAAATATCAAGTGTCCATAGGGGTGTGTGTGTGTGTGTGTGTGTGTGTGTGTGTGTGTGTGTTTATTTCTGGGTCTTTGATTCAATTCCATTGATGAATGTGTCTGTTTCTGTACAAATACCATGCAGATTTTTATGACTATTACTCTGTAGTACAGATTGAGGTCAGGGAGAGTGGTTTCTCCCAATGTTCTTTAATTGTTATGGACTGTTTTGGCTCTCCTGGGTTTTTTGTTTTTCCATATGAAGTTGACAATTTCTCTTTCAAGGTCTGTAAAAAAATTGTTTTGGAATTCCATTGGGATTACATTGAATCTATAGATTGCTTTTGGTAAGATGGCCAGTTTCACTATGTGAATACTATCTATCCAAGAGCATGAGAGATCTTTCCATCTTCTGACATCTTCTTCAACTTCTTTCTTTAGGGATTGAAGGTCTTGTCATACGAATTTTTTACTTCCATGGTTAGAGCTACATCAAGATATTTCTTTCTAGGCCCATTGATCAGGAGGGCTACCGACTTCTTTGAGTAAATTTTGTATCCAGACACTTTGCTGAAGTTATTAGTGCCTATAGGATTTCTCTGTTCAAATTTTTGGGGTTGATTATGTACACTGTCATATCCTGAAAAATTGGTAATACTTTTGTGGGGAAGAAATCTCACTGGCCGGGGTGGGGGTGGGGAGTCCAGCGGCAGGGTCTCGGCGGCGGGCTTCCCACCCTGCCCAGAAGGTCCCACATTCACTCAGCTGTAGGTGGGTGGGCCAGTGGCTGCATCGGCAAGGTTCCAGGGTTCCGAAAGCTGGGAATCTGGCAGAGAGACCATGACACGTGGAGTCCGGTTTTCCAAAGTTTTATTGTTCATGGCATGGTAAATGGATGTAGGTGGCATGCGCTTTCCCCCCAAAAGCCAGGGGAGATTAATTTTATAGGGAGGGGGGAAGGGAAGGGAATAACTTAATTAGCTACGCCCCTGGCCTTTTGATAATTCATTAATATTTAAATCTCTGGAGGTGGAGACTTGTTAATCATGCCCTCTACCTGTGTCCTACGTGACTGAAGTTGGCAGGTTAAATAGAGTTACCTAGTCTAAGGCCCGACATACTTTGACTTCTTCCTTTCTTATTTGTATTCTCTTGATCAACTTTTGTTGTCTTATTGCTCTGGCTAGAACTTCAGGTACTACACTGAATACATCAGGACAGAGTGGGCAGCCTTGTCTTATCCCTGAATGTATGGAAATACTTAAATTTCTCTCCATTTATCTTTAAAATGAAGGGGTATCATATATTATCAAACATTTTTCTCAGTATCTAATGAGATAATTATATGATGACTTTCTTTCAGTTTGTTTATATGGTGGATTACTTTGATGGATTTTCTTATGTTGTATCATCCCTGCATCCCGGAAAGGAAGCCTACTTGATCTTGATGAATGATTTCTTTGATATGTTCCTGAATTGGGTTTGTGAGAATTTTATTGAGTATTTTTGAATTGTTGTGCCAGGGAAATGTGAGTGATTGCCCAAAACACACAAAGGAGACAATCTGATGCAACTCACAGCCAAGTTTTTATTCAATACAAGCTAGCTTGCCCCCCCCAACAATGGCACAACCATCACACAGGACATTTTGGGGGTGAAGGAGCCCCAAATGTGTACGAGGGCAGGGCTTTATAGTAAGAATCAAGCAGGGAATTTGTGTGCAAGCATCTAATTTGAAAGCTCCTGTGACCTTTAACATAATTGATTGCTGCTGGGAATCATATGGTAAACTTAACTTCTGTTCCCTTCTGCATTGGGGGTTCTTAGGCAAGGGGTAGGCTTGTAACCTGGGTGCAGGTTTTTGGGGGAATAGCATGGAGACACTGGTCTTGTTGAAGGTGTAAGCTGAAAACTCTGGTCATGTTGGGGATTAACAGTCTGAGAAAGAAATTAGGGAAATGACACCCTTCACAATAGCCACAAATAATATATAATATCTTGGAGTGAATCTAATCAAGCAAGTGAAAGATTTGTATGACAAGAACTTCAAATAGCTGAAGAAAAAAAATTGAAAAAGATCTCAGAAGATAGAAAGATCTCCCATTCTCCTTGATTGGCAGGATTAACTTAGTAAAAATGGCCATCTTGACAAGAGCAATCTACAGATTCAATGAAATCCCCATGTAAATTCCAAATCAATTTTTCATAGAGATAGAAAGAGCAATTTGCAAATTCATTTGGAATAACAAAAAACCAGGATAGCCAGAACTATTCTCAACAATAAAAGAACTTCTGGGGGAATCACCATCCCTGACCTCAAACTGTACTACAGAGCAATAGTGATAAAAAACTGCATGGTATTGGCACAGAGACAGGCAGGAAGATCAATGGAATGGAATTGAAGATCCAGAAATAAACCCACACACCTATGGTCACTTGATCTTTGTCAAGGGAGCTAAAAAACCATCCAGTGGAAAAAGGACAGCATTTTCAACAAATGGTACTGGTTCAACTGGAGGTCAGCATGTAGAAGAATTCAACTCAATGCCTTCTTATTCCCTTGTACAAAGCTGAAGTCCAAGTGGATAAAGGACCTTTACATTAAACCAGATACACTGAAACTAATAGAAGAGAAGGTGGGGAAGACCCTCGAATACCTAGGCACATGGGGAAAAGTTCCTGAAGAGAACACCAATGGCTTATGCTCTAAGATCAAGAATTGACAAATGGGACCTCATAAAATTGCAAAGCTTCTGTAAGGCAAAGGACACTGTCAATAGGACAAAACAGCAACCAACAGATTGGGAAAAGATCATTACCAATCGTATATCCAATAGAGGGCTAATATCCAAGATATAGAAAGAACTCAGGAAATTAAACTCCAGACAACCAAATAACCCTATTAAAAAATGGGCTACAGAGCTAAACAAAGAATTCTCAGGTGAGGAAACTCGAATGGCTCAGAAGCACCATAAGTAATGCTCAACATCCTTAGTCATCAGGGAAATGCAAATCAAAACAACCCTGAGATACCACCTCACACCAGTCAGAATGGCTAAGATCAAAAACTCAGGTAGTAGCAGATGCTGGTGAGGATGTGGAGAAGGAGAAACACTTCTCCATTGTTGATGGGATTGCAAGATCCACTCTAGAAATCAGTCTGGTGGTTCCTCAGAAAATTGTACATAGCATTACCTGAGGATTCAGCTATACCACTCCTGGGTATATACCCAGAAGATGCTCCAATATATAACAAGGACATATGCTGCAGTATGTTCATAGCAGCCTTATTTGTAATAGCCAGAAGCTGGAAAGAACCAAGATGTCCGTCAACAGAGGAATGAATACAAAAAAATATGATACATTACACAATGGAATATTATTCAGCTATTAAAAATAATGATGCAATGGCTATTCCTGGCTGACTACATCTACAATGAAGTATAATCCAGAAATGAAGGGCACACCTGTGATCCAGATCTTGAAGCTGGAAGACACAGACTTCTGATCTGGATTTTGGCATGGAGATCTTGAAGCAGAGTAGCCAGGAAAAGCTTAGCCCTGGGAAAAGTAGTATTTGCTTTTAATCCTAGGAGACAGATGCAATCAGATCTCTGAGCTCAAGGCCAGCATGGGTGACAGAAAGGAAGTTCTGGTGGTACACATCTTTACTGTGAGCCACACCTTCTGCTGGAGGCCTATATAAGGATAGTGGAAGAAGGAAGACTGATTCTTTGCTTGCTTGCACTTACTGGCCAGCACATCTGTTGGAATCTATCTCTTCAAGATTCCAGGTTCTAGAGACGACCAGCTGAAACTATTAGACTTTTTGACTTCCACTTCTCAGTTCCCCATTATTGGGTCGGTTGGATTACAGTCTGGAAGTCATTACAATTGATTCCCTTAATATACAGAGACATTCCATAAGTTCTGTGAGTCTAGAGGACTCTGCCTAATATGACTTATATATGACTGATATGAGAACTTTCTAATTTCTAATTTCTTTATAGAGGCATTGTACTATAAAACTTTGTACTATAAAAACTTTGCTCTTAGGACTGCTTTCATTGTGTCTCATAAATGTGCCTCCATTTTCATTGAATTCTAGAAAGTCGTTAATTTCTTTATTCCTTACTTTACCCAGAGATCATTGAATAGTGAGTTGTGTAGGCTTTCTGGTGTTTCTGTTGTTGTTGGAGTGCAGCTTTCATCCATGGTTGTCTGACAAGATACAAGGTGTTATTTCATTTTTATTGTATCTATTGAGGCTCGCTTTGGGATCAAGAAAATAGTCAATTTTGGAGAAGGATTCATGAGTTGATGAGAAGAAGGTATATTCCTTTGAGTTTGCCATTGAGCTACATTCACAGTCACTAAAATTGCATTCTGTCTTTGGATACTATCAAAACACAGAAATCAACTATCATAAAATAGAGATCAATTGAAAGTATTTGATAGTTTATTTAGCAGCTGCACCTGTTGATACAAGTAATAAATGAGCTAAATTGGCCACCATCCTGAAGTAAATATATTAAATACATATTACCAGGAGAAATATATAGTATATAAAATAATGAATAAATATATATTAATTATCATTTCAATTTTTTCAGATTGTAATATAATCTGGTGAACATGAGCTGCTAAACTCTTCCACTTGGTCAGGAAAAAGAAGTCATGGCTTCGGTTGCATCCTTCTTGGAAGACCTGCCTGTCAGGAAGTACTACACAGAGCCCAACATGCTTCCAGACATGAACCAAGAACAGGCATGGGCCTAGGTAATGGATAATTTTGAGGTCCTGAGCCATCCCTCCTGCCAGCACCCCCAATGCTGGGGACCTGGGAAACCCAACATAGCCACAGTGATGGATAAAGCTGCATTTGGAGAAGAGAGGGGACAAAAATGCTATAGAGAGTCACACATTGAAGATCCAATGGCTGAAATTTCAGAGAACCTTTGGGGTCCTCACGAAGTAGGAGCCACTCCCAGGAGAGGGGTTCGGTGGGTTCTGAACCAGCCAAAAGATGACAGAACCATCAGGGGTGGAGACATGCTTGCCCCAAGTGAAATCTGAAGCCAAGTGGGCTCCCAGAAATGACTAAAAACAGAGGCTTACATGAGACAGGAACCTGGAAAGAAAAGACATCCAAGCAAGGTGGAGAGCATACACCTTGAAATCCTTCAATATTCTCACTACGAGAAGCCAGAGCAAAATTGAGGAAGAGCCTCTTAGTGCCTCTGTGGACTTTAGACCTGGGACTCTGCCCCACATGTTTAGGAGCCTGGAAGTATCTTCATTTTGTCCTTCTGACTGTTCAATTGATATGTTATGGAATTTTCCTAAATCTATGTAGAATTACTGCATTCTAATGGAAAATATACATAATTAAAAGTCTTTTCTTTCCATCACATTCCTGTGAAATTGTTTTTTAGGGGAAAAATCAGCATTTGAATCTGGGATAGGAAGTGGTCAGTAATCAAGTCAGAGGAATTTCCCTGTGAGTGGAGTTTCATTAGAAGTGGGATGTGAACACTAACAGGCTTGGTAAGACAAAAGAGTGGCCCACCCACTAGGATTTCTTATATTGTAGTTGGGCTTTGGGGAAGCCTATAGGTCATCTGCAGGTTACAATCACAAGAAAGGAGTAATTTGATTTCAGATCCTCTAAATTGACCAGCAGGGGATGAGAGGATATCAGTTCCAGGAAATAACAAAACACTTCCCTTTAAGCCATGCCTGGTTCAGATGTTACTGTGTAAGCTTGACTGCCAGACCCAACAAATGGGATTGATGGATGGCATCCGAGGAACAGCAAAAGGCCTTTAAAGCTTATAATTAAATAAGGAGTTCCAGAGACAGGCAGGCCTGTGCACACCTTTAATCCTAGCACCTTAGAGTCAGGCAGATCTCTGAGTTCAAGGTCAGTCTGGTCAGCAGAGTAAATTCCTAGACAGCAAAGACTGCATAGTGAGACCCTCTCTGCAAAGAGAATTATCCTTTCCCTGTCAGGTAGACTGATTCAATGATAAAAATTTCAGGTGGTCAGGCTCACTGATAATCTAAGCACTTGCAAGAGTGTGGGGTGGTGTCCTTGTGCAGAGAGAAGGTGAAGACAAGTAGCAAGTCTCAGAACAAGGAACTAAATCCCTTAATAGACTTTAGAGGAAAGTCTCTGGGATGGGCAGATTAGTGAAGGAATTGGACACAGTGTAAGGCAGCACCTGAGACAACTAATCCTATTGTCCCACTCTAGGACATCCCTGAATTCCACATCCATAGGAGTGAAAGAGCTTAGGGAAGTTGTCAGATAGGATGTAGGCATGGCTAATCCCTCTACAACAGCAGTCTCTGGGGTTTGACAGGTCAGAGATGCCTGACTTAGAAGGGGATCAGAAATCCAAGGACTATGGTTGCTCAGATGAGATCTGCATCCCTTGGTTTTAGAGGTAGTTAAATTTTCTTAAAGTTTTGTATTTGTTTGTGGGTGGTTTTTTGTTTGTTTGTTTGTTGGTGGTGGTGGTTGTTGTTTTTTTTTAGGTGCATGTGTATCCTGAGGAGTCTTGTCTGCTTTCCTCTAGGACTCTTTGTTCAAAACAAAATCAACTGGCAGGGCTCAGAACCATCTTTTAAGGGGCAGTACCTTGTTGCTCTCAAAGTACATCCACTTGCCCATAACACTCCTGTCCAGTGGATAAACCCTCCTCCCTACTTTCCTCTGTGGCCTTTTTTTTTTTGTACTTAAAGCCTTTTATTTTGATTGGATATTCTATTTACATTTCAGATTTTATCCCATTACTCCCTTACCCCCAAAACCCTGGAACCTCCTATCCTATGCCCCTGCCTCATGCTTCTGTGAGGATGTGCCCCCACCTACCCACCCACTCCTACCTCCCCATCCTCAAATTCCCCTCCCCCCCCCATTTGGTGTTCTGCCAAGGATCTCCTCTCCCACCTATGCCTCCCCTACATATACAGATGGAGTTATGGGTCCCTCCCTATGTGCTCCCAGGCTGGTAGTTTAGACCCTGGGGAGCTCTGGTTGGTTGGTATTGTCACTCTTCTCATGGGGCCACAAACCCTTTCATCTCCTTCAGTCTTCTCTCTAACTCCTCCATTGGGAAACCCTTGATCAGATTAGTGGTTAGCTGTGAGCATCTGCCTCTAAATGTGTCAGACTCTGGTAGAACTCTAAGAAGACAGCTATATCAGGCTCTTGTCAGCATGTACTTCCTGACATCCACATCAGTGTTTGCCTTTGGTGACTGCACATGGGATGGATACCCAGGTGGAATGGTCTCCAGACATCCCCTCCTTCAGTTTCTGTCCCATACATTGTCTCCATATTTGTTCCCTTGAGTATTTTTGTTACTCCTTCTAAGTAGGAACAAAGTATCCACACTTGGTCTTCCTTCTTCATGAGCTTCCTGTGGTCTGTGAGTTGACTCTCTGTGTTCTTGATGGATGGATTTCCACAAGAAATCTTAGTGCTGAAGTCTCTTGCTGAGTGGGAGAGCCCTTCAGGTACACCTGAGTTGGGAAGGGAAAGGGTTGCTTTACTTTGTGATGTGAGACTGGTCCATGATCACAAGGGTCTCCTTCTGAATCTCACCTTTGATTGTATAATGTCCTTCAGAGACAGGAGGAACACACAATCAAGATATCTTGTAAAAAAAAAAAATACATGAACATTACAGAGTTAAATAACCTTTCCAAAATCCAGACTTCATTACCTGCCTGATCTAGGAGATCAGGCTGTGAACTAGTCATGTGACTTCTTGCATCCAAGGTACCTATATAAGTGAGGATACCTGTGTCAAGTTCTTTTCAGGATGAGTTTGAAGTTTACATAGGGTTCTGTACTGGATAGTTTTGTTTGTCAACTTGACACAAGCTGCAGTTACCACAGAGAAAGGAGTGTTCCTTGAGGAAATACCTCCTTGAGATCCAGCTTTAAGACATTTCTCAATTACTAATCAAGAGGGGAAGTCCCAGCCCATTATGGGTGGTACAAACACTGGGTGTGTAGTCCTGTGTTCTATAAGAAAGCAAGCTGAGCAAGCCATGGGCAGCAGGCCTGTAAATAGCACCCTCCATGGCCTCTGCATCATCTCCTGCCCCCAAGTCTCTGGCCTTCATGTGTTTCTGTCCTGAATTTTTTTAATGATGAACAGCAGTGTGAAAATGTAATATGAATAAAACCTTTCCTCCTGAACTTGTTTATTGGTCATGTTGATTCAGCAAAAGTGTTTCTCAAAGTTCTCAAGGCTGCTCCCTGTTTGCTGGTTATCTTATGGCACAGTAAACAAGAGAACCAGGATGCCTAACACCCCCTGAGAATTTTCTTTAAAACAAACCTCTAGTTAGTCCTGTAATCAACAGAAGGAAACAGTAGTGTATCCTCATCTGTGTCCACTCCACCCTTCATCTTTCCCTTGAAGCATTTCAACCAGAGCACAAATTTTCATCAGTTCAACACTTTTATTAAGAAAGCTGTAAACAAGCAAACAAGCAAACAAACAAACAACAGATGGCTGCAAAGACACAACTGCCCTTGTGTGTGCCTTCCCTGTAACAGCAGAAGCTGACAGAAGATTCCCTAATTGCAAGTCTTAGCAGGCATCAGGGCTCCCAGGGATCAAAGAGATTCTAGGTGACCTTTTCTCTTCTTCTTCTGGCCAAAAGCCCTTTGCAGCCATGCCCAGCCCCCTTGGCATCTGGGACTGTCAGAAGCAGAATCCTGGTCAGGGCAGTCTCCACCATCACAGGTTTCAAGGTCCAGCCCTTTCTCCCTGGTCAAGGTTGGTGAGGGTTGGTCTGGCTCCTCTGTATCTTTGCAGTTGTCATTTTCAACATCTCCAGGGGACACCTGTGGCTCCCTCTGACTCTCATTCTGGAAGACATCTGTGCCCCTCTTCTTGGCACAATTCAGTCTGCGGTAGTGTCTCAGGTAGTCCAAGCTCTCAAATACACAGAAGGAATATAGATCCCAATCGACAATCCAGCCATCCTCAGAGCAGTGATCTGACTCTCCACAGAAACAAGCTGGCTCAGACTTGGCACCTCTTGTACTCAGTGCTGGCAAGACATGTGCACTTTTCAGTGAATGGTCTTCAGAATCTGGTGCATCCTTGACAGAACTGGTACAGAACTGCATCATCTTCTTGGCTCTATCCATGGAAGGCTGAGGTCAAGTCCTTGACCTTGTGATTCAGAGAAGTCTCCAGTTAGTTAATTATACTCTATACTTCTTGAACCCTCCCAAACATTACATTATCAGAAGCTGAGTTTTAAACCCACAATTCTAGTGTCTATGTGCTTTGTCTAAGGCGGCAAGATTCTTCCCAGTTTCAGGTCAGAAGCCTTTCATCCGAGAACCTAATGGGAAGAAGTGAAGCTAATAAAGAAGCAGAGGCAGGTGGATTTCTGAACTCAATGAACACCAGCATGGTTGTCAGACCTAGTTTCGGGACAGCTAGTGCAATATAGCTGTAAATTGTAATTTATAGTATATATTCAATGTACCTGTATAATCAATATATATATAATCTATATAGCTGTAGTTATAAAGATTGTAATCTCAACAATCTAAAGAAATAAAAAAGGAATGAAGCTTCTCAGAGTAAGATGCTATCAATCTGGATGCAATTGTCTCGATTTAAATGTTATAGGTAACTCTTTAGAAAGAAAGGCAATGGGGAAAATGCTATTGGGCCAGCAAATCTATTCGACATGCCTGGTTAAGAGAGTAAAATATCAAATATAATGATCTCTCACTCACTCTCTCTTTCCTGAACAAGAATTTATTAAAATGACTTACAGATTGCAGTCCAGCTTATTCTCCAATAGCTGGAAAGGAGGCAATGTCCAAGAATCCAGATGTTCTCAGTCCCAAAGTTGGAAGCCTCAGTTGGTCTTCAGTAGAAGATGGAATTTCAGAGAAGTAGGCTCTAGCGGCAGTGAAGTAAGAGAGAGCAGGCAGACAAAGTGAAAACTTTCTTCCTCTGTGTTCTTATATAGGCCTCCATTTGAAGGTGTGGCCCATTTTAAGGGTGTGTGTTTCAGAGTCAATGTCTGGATTAAAGATGAGTGTATTTACTGTGTGTGTGTGTGGTGGCTCACACTTTAATCCCATCTCTATAGGAGTGAATCAGGTAGGTGGCTCTCTGTGGGTTTGAAAAGAGCCTGATCAAACAAGTGAGCTCCCGGGCAGCCAGAGGGATTATAGACAAACCCTGGCTCATATCAAAAAAATACCACAATAACACAGATAAGTGTCTTTTGCACTCAAGATCCAGGTTAAAGGCCCCTGTCTTTCCAGCTCAAAGAGATATGCATTAAAAGCAAGTTCCTACCTCAAAGACAGAGATTACTTTGTATGAATTAAGTTATTGTCCCTTGCAGGTGTGTCTTCCTTTTTGGATTTTGCAAATTTTAGATTTAATCAATAGAGTTGACAGAAAAGACTAGTCATTAAAGAGAGTGTTTGTCTGTGTAGCCCTGGCTCTTGTGAAACTCACTTTGCAGACCAAGCTGGCCACCAAGGCAAAGATCTCCCTGCCTCTGCCTCCCTCCTGCTGAGATTAAAGGCATGTGGCACCATGACCTGCTTGGAAAACCCCTTAATAGTTTTTTGGTCAACTGGAGTCCTGAGCAGATTCAAATCCTGTATTCCCAGCAGAGAAATGGTTAGGAGAAACCAGCTAAGTGTGGAGATGAAGCTTCAGGACAGGGAATCTCCTCTCCACATGCTCACTCTCCCAGCCCCTCTCTCTATCTTCTGTTTTATTTTATTTAATGTTTTGTGTTTGAGTTGAATGCACATTTCATTTCTAGTCTTCAGTCTCTTGTGTCTAGATATAGGCAGGCAGGGATCTGTCAGGATAGTTGGGCTCCAGGGTGCCTTGGACCAGAGTCATATTTACAGGGAAGCAGACAGCATGACTGGAAAGCAGTTTCATGAGGAAGAGTCAAAGCAGAGGTCTTCTAAGTCAGGGATATCAAGGACAGACAGCCAGGACTCAAGATCTGCTCATGGCAGCACTGTAGGAGGCCAGGAGCCACTGGTGCAGAATCCCAAGACAGCTTCTTCACACACAAAAACTAAAAAGCCAGCTCTCCTGCTCTAGGTTTAGGAACACAAGGACATCAGCAGTGTGTTCCCTGGGATGGATCACATGAGCCTTCTGCACTCATACTGTGGGTGGTATTCATAATCCTGAAAGAGGTGGGCAAGGCAAGCAAAGGAACCTGAAACCTGGTGTTCACAAATCCACAAAATAGAAAAAAAGTGAAAAAGGCAAAAGTTGTTTTTTAGAGTATATAAAACAGAAACAACACACTTAGGAGGTGAGTGGGAGGAAGAGAACTGTGCTGCCAGGGATATTAGTAATATCCAAAAATAACAGACAGGAGCTGATCTGATGTAAATCATAGTGGAGTCTTTATTTTATGAGTTAGCTTGGGCCCTTGCAATGAGCTGCTGTCATATAGTAAGGGTTTTATTTGTTGGAGAGCAAAGTAGGAAGAAGATCCATGGAAGAAGTCCTGGCAAGAAGCCAAAAGTCTCAATAGGCTGACCCATAGTTCTGTTTTGGAACCTCAGCTCTGAGAACCTGCATTGCTGGTATTCCAGTTGGTGGCAACCTCAGGGCTCACACTCTGGACCCCTTCTCTAGTAGCTATGACTTCACTGCGAGTTCTGAGAGGCTGTCAGAAAGACCCTGCTGAAATCCAAAGGTGATGTTAAGTTTTGTAGGTGATTTTGTTTTCCTGTGCATTCACTTTGCCTATAGGAGTGGACTCTGCCATGCAGGCAGAGATGGGATTTTGTGTGGATTTAGGCTGGGAAGATGTGTTCTTAAATGCTGACCAAAAATGCCTTATGTTCAGGTGCAAGGATGTAGGAGATGCCATGCAGTTGTTGAGGTTTCAGTTGTTTTCTTGTCCGCTGAGGTTTCCAACGTTTTCAAAAACCCGATTTCATATTGTTTACTGTCAGTAAATGACCTTTTTCAGATAGGCAATTGTGGCAAGACTTAGGACACTACCCTCCATTTCCTGGGAGACAACAAACTCAGTGCAAACACAAATCTTCATCGCAGCTGCTTTCCTTTCTGTTCCACTAAGGTTTTCAGGATCTGCACAGACCAGAGCTCTAGTGTCATTCTGTCTCAGCTCCTCTTTTCCATCTTGCTGTCACTTCCCTGGTTGCCTAGAGGCCAAGGCCCAAGAGTCCACTTGACTGACTGGGAAAACTCAGGACTACCATGTTTGACTCACTCACACACCCCCACCCAAGATTTAGGCAAGTCCTGCAATCCTGAGCAAGTCTATAGTTCATGCGCATGTCTGCTTGTCCACAATTTTAGAGGCCACAGCTGGAGCCAGGTCAATGAAGGAGCCAGAAAATCTGCAGCTCTGCCTCTGAGCTTGGCAGGCCATTTCTTCACAGCAGGGGTTGCTGTGGGGCTGCTCTTCACCAAGAGACCAATTTGTGTTAGGGTGCTATATCTAGAGAAACCTTTAACTTCTAGAGAACTCCTGATTCCTTGATCTTCTCCAGCCTAGTTTGGCACCCACAAGTATGGCCCCAGGAGGCCTCCATTGTTCTGTTGCAGAGTTCTGTTATCAAGAGATGCTTGTCCCTGCTCCAGGATGCAGTATCTTTCCTCAAGACATTTACTTTCACCTGATGATGGTGTCTGCTGGGAAACTATGCTCCTCTGGAAAATGGACACAACCAGGGTCTGAGGAAAACTAGTGTTCTCTGGAATTTCATGCCCTAGTGTGTGAAGTTAAAGTGGTAAGCCAAGGAAACAGCATGAAATGACACTGTATAAATTCAGCCTGCACTTCCTTTGCTTTCATGATCTAACAAAAAAGATGATCCTTCTCATAAATCCTATATTTTTCATAAAATCAGCCTTTCAAGTTTAAAGTCTGTTCTGTAAATAAATGTTGAATCTGTAAGAACCAGTCAATCATACTCAGGAAAAATCAATCTATTTAATGAGGTTTTAAATATCTAAAGTTTTACCACCTCATTTTGATTCAATTTGCTTTGTCCAGACAGTTCTCAGCCCTCTATTCCACCCTTCAATGTTCATACATTTATGATTCTCTAGGCCTTGACCATGGTCTATGTGTAGTCACCAAAATAATTAAAGTAAACTAAATTAACAAGAAAGATATAGACAAAAACTAATTGACAAAATGATGTCATGAATATTTCATGATTTCCATGATCATTATCTAACTTTGATATCAATTTGTGGTTCTTTCTTGAAAACCTTTGTACCTCTGACTTTGGTTTTCATATACCTTTTAGAGTCACAACACTTATCTTCATCTCACCATCAATATAAAGGATTTAAAACACTTATTTGACTTTATTAATATGGATGTCAATCACTAATATCTGGAGTTATTACTAAGATCATCCTTAAAGAACTATTGACTTGTACCAAAACAAGCGTCCTCATTTGAGTAAAATAACAATCTACTTAACGTAGAGTCAATCCTTTATGTCAAAAACATTCAAATTTAAACAAAAATCAAATCAGTTCAATAAACTCTGAGTTTTTGAATGAAGAGTCAGTCATTTATGAAACAAAACAACAGCAAAAATCTCTACACCTGTATTAAGTAGTTCCTTCTAATATAAATTCACTGTTTCTACACCACTGAAGCCTCAACAATGTGGCTCTCAGCATGGAGACTGAACAAGGAGAACACCAATAGACACACAGAACTGGAGGTGGGGGAACCCATGAAGCCTCAGGCTTAGAAAAACTAAATTAAAAAAACAAAGCAAAAATAAAAAACAATAACAATAACAAACAAAAAACAAGGAATCTGAGATCAAGAGAAACAATATTCCCCAGGGAAGAGCTCCCAAATTGATTATCCAAAGAGCTCAGTCTTGAAATCATGTCCATACTAGTGACATTGTACAGACTAATCTGGTTGTATTTGTATATTAGGAACACACACAAACACACCAAGTATATACACACACAAACATGCAAACAACACATAGATGCCACAAATACAGAAAGAAGGGCTGTTACCACAGGGGCACAGAGAAGGGAATGGAGGAAAAAAAGAAAGGCAGGGAAATAAGATAATTATATTATAATTTCAAAAAAAATACCAAAAAATTTAAAAACTGTGGGGATCTGACAGAAGGTGGCTATCATCCTTGCACCCATCTTGAGCCATATACCCTGAAAAGAGATTTGATTACATCAGCCTACAACATCTGAGCACACTCTGATAACATCTTGCTTTTGATACCCAGGATTTTCCCTTGGGTGTGTGGGACTAATCTGTAAGACTTAGAGATAAGATTTAGAGACAAGACCTAAGGGCATGACTTAAAGGCATGACTTAGAAGTAAGACATATAAAAGGCAAGAGGCAGACAGAACAGTACAACTTGGAGAACAACTTGGAGTTAGTTATTAGGCATTAGGTATTAGTCACTTGGCAGAGAACTTGGAACTGGAAACTTGGAACTTGGAGGCACTAGGGACTAGGAACTAGGGACTAGGAACTCAAGACTTGGGATTTAGACTAGGAAGACAGACTGACAAATAAACGGGATTGAATCACACTCTGTCTAGTCTCCATTCCTCTCATCCATCCTAACTCTCTTTCTGAACCCCGACTCGAAGACCAGAGCTGCTTGGGGCAGTGCAGGCTAACAAGTTAGTCCCAAAGGTTTTGGGCAGTGCGGGTTCCAACATTGATAGAGCGGTCCTCAACATTTTTGGCCCCCAAGCATGGGGTACCTCGGGCTGCAACAAAAAAACAAAACATTTAGAGCCATGCTAGCTGGTGCATGCTTTTAATACAAGCACCATGCAGACAGCAGGAGAATCTCTTTAGTGCTGTAAGACCAACACAAAGGGAGGACCTCTGTAAAGTTTCAGGAATTCTAGGCCACCCAATAACTCACAAGACGCCATTCTTGATGCAAACAGCAAGAGGAACATTTCAGGATAAGTCGACTGAGCCTGAGACTCGTACTCAATGCAGGGGCAGAGGAGTGTCGACCCTGAGGCAGGGGAGTACAGAACATGTAAAATAAAAAACCACAAACCAGGGGTCAGTGAGGGGGAAATTAAGGAAATATAACATAAAAACAATAGAAAGTCCCCAACGAATAATTTAGTCAGGGTCATGTGGAAAACATCTTGTACACTTATCTTTTTGCAAGAATGTAACCTTGCCCAACCATTTATCTTGTGGTCAGCTAGTTCTTGGGACCACCCAGATGACTTGCATCTTTCTTTGTGGTCAGGAATGTGTCTCCCTGCTTTGGGCCATCCCCACCCCCAGGTGGGTTCTCTTCCCTGAGGTCTGAGGAATGTTAATCAGCCTCTGCCTTCCTCTCCTGAATGTTAATCCAGCAAGTGTCCACTGACTCAGGGTTAATGTACCCCTGCTAGAATGTAGAATGTATCCTGGGGCAGTGAAGGCCTAAAATCTTACATTCAGTTCTGCTTTCTTGGTGGAACTAGTATTTTTCATAAGTTTTCAATATCTTTCAGTGCAAGGGCAGCCTGGTTACATAGCTACTTCCTGGACAGTCAAGGCTATGAATAGAGGTCCTATCTTAAAAAATGAACTAAAAAATAAAAACGCATTCTTATTCATTCAGACTTAATCCTCTAATTAAATCAATACTTTATAAATAAACACTTGTTGGTCTTAACAGGCAGCTTTGTTTGTGGAGAGTCCACCCTTTGATTAAATGTTCATCCTCTGTATGCAACACTGTCCTTTTCCTAGAGAGGCTGCCTTTTAAACACTGGCCATCAATACAAAACATATGTATTTTCTGTCATAATGGAACTTCAAAATTATGTTTAGGGGAACAAATGCCAGGATACAACCATATGTGAACTCTGTGACAAAGAAGTTCTTAAAGTTTCAAACTTAAACCTGGGGTTGAGTCTTCCAAGGCTTACCCAGGACTAGTGTTTAATGTCTACACTCAGAGAATTACTAAGTTTCTTCTGAGGTTCAGATCCTGAATCAGAAACTGGGTCTTAGCAAAGATGGGATTGACTCTGCTGCTGCTTGCACTCAGTCTACTTTGCAGCTCCCCTTTGAAATTCAGTTGCATCTTCTTAACTACTGCAAGTGCCCTGCTGGGTGTTGAGTTGTCAGACTTGGTGAGCAGGGTTTGTCCTCCATAACCTAGCCAGATGCCTCCAGGTCCAGATACATTCTGGAGTGTGATTGCCCAGTCATGAGAAGTCCTGACTCAAGCAGACACACACAAGGTTTTTGCTGCCTGGATTGCTGTTGGTCTTACTGTCCTCCCCATTCTGTATCACCCACCCACCCATGCACCCACCCAGCCACCACCAGTCCCAGCTAAAGATGGCTTCATTCTGGAATTGACATTCATCCAGGATGGAAATCAAAGACCCCTAGCTCCCAGGGTCTCAGAGCAAGTTGGGGTGGTTCCGAGTGGGACACATTTCTGTCTGTAAATGGCCACCTCTTGAGCTGGGCCTGCAAGTTTCTGCAAGTTATCTGAGCCAGCAGGTACACTTCCACTTTGCTGAATTCAAGCAGTTTTCAGGTGTCAGGGTGACCTGGGCAAGCACAGCTAGAATGGAGGCAGGTTGGTGGTGTCTGGGCTGGGCTGTGTGGTTTCTGCCAATCCCTTACTGTAGTGGACAGGCTATAAAGGAAATCCAGTCCCCCAGAAACCAGGTAACTTAAAGGAATTCTCCAGGAGCATAAAGATATAGGTGTAAATTGGGACCTAGACTGGAATCAGAATGGCTGTTTGAAATCTCTTTTTATTGTCCAAGAAACAATTAATTAACTGTCTTTGTGAACTTTGTATATAAACCATCCTTTTCTATAACTGGAGTCCCTTCTCTCCTACAAGCAGATGGGCCCCCAGTGCAACAGCCACTGTTATTCATCAAATAAACCTCATGTGATTGCAGCAAGTCCCTTCCATGAGTATTTCTGGGGAACTGCTTCTCGTGGGTTTGGATCCTTAGAATCCAACACATCCAGTTTTATATTGATGTAGTTGATTCACTTGGACTTCAGTTTTGTGCAGGGTGATGAGTATGGATCTGTTTTTATTCCTCTACATTCCAGTTAGTCAAGCACCATTTGAAGGTGCATTCATTTCCCCATTGTATGGTTTTGGCTTCTTTATCAAATATTAAATATCTTTATCTATAGATGTGGGTGATTATTTGTGGGTTTTTTATTTGAATCCATTGATCGCTGTGTCTGTTTTTGTACCAATATCATGCAGGGTTTTTGTTTTGATTTTTTGTTGTTGTTGTTGTTTTTACTACTACTTTTTAGTAGACATTGAGGTCAGGTATGGAGATTTCTCCCAACATTCTTTTATTGTTCACGACTGTTTTAGTTATCCTGAGTATTTTGTTTTTCCATATGAAGTAGAGAATTGATCTTTGAAGTTCTGAAAAAAAAAAAAAAAAAAGTTGTGCTAGAATTTTGGTGGGGATTACATGGCATTTGTAGATTGCTTTTGGTAAGATGGCCAGTTTCACTTTGTTAATCCTATCTATCCATGAGTGTGGAAGATCTTTCCATCTTCTGATATGTTCTTTAACTTTTTTCTTTAGGGACTTGCACTTCTTGTCATGCAGATCTTTTACTTGCTTGGTGGTTTATAGCCAGGTGGTGGTGGCACAGGCCTTTAATCACAGCACTTGGGAGGCAGAGGCAGGCAGATTTCTGAGTTCAAGGCCAGCCTGGTCTACAGAGTGAGTTCCAGGACAGCCAGGACTACACAGAGAAACCCTGTCTCAAAAAATCCAAAATAAATAAATAAATAAATAAATAAATAAACATTTCCAGAGCCAGGCAGGCCTTTAATCCTAATACCTTAGAGGCAGGCAGTGTGAGAACAAAATCTGAAAGCAGCATTGTAACAATAACAAAAATTCATGGTCAGCAAAGACCACCAACAATTTGTTAAATATAGTCATAATAAAATATTAAGTCCCTCCAGGGGCAGGGTGACCAAAAATGAAAAGGCATGCAAGGACATGCCCAGACAAGTCCAAATAAGCCCAAGTGAGTAGTGGGCTATCTGGTGTTTACTTTTCTCTCCCCTTTTGGAGAAGTCCAAGGTTTCATGGTCAAAAGTATCTAGTCATCCTGCCAGCTCACAAGTAGCCTCTTCTTCAAGTTGCTGATGTTTGAAATATCCAATCATATGTGACTGCGCCAATTTTTCCCACTCTCCCCAACACTTACCCATAAATATCCCAAATTTCCTGGGTTCTGGGTCAGAACCTCTATCTCCTTCGTGAGATATGTTCCGGACCGAGAGCCCTTGTCATTAAACCTCCTCTGCAATTGCATCAAGAAGGTCTCTCCTTTGTCCTTGGGGCAGGCAGGTCTGGACTTGGGTGAGGGTCCCCTTTGGGGGGGGGGTCTTTCAGAAGCTCTCTAAGTTCAAGGTCAGTCAGTTCTGCAGAGTAAATTCCTGAACAGCAAGGACTGCACAGTGAGACCCCCCTTCACAGGGAATTACTCTTTCCCTCTCAGGTAGAGAGATTCGATGATAAAAATTTCAGGTGGTCAGATTCACTGACGATCTAAGCACTTGCAAGGGTGTGGGGGTGGTGTCTGTGTGTAGAGAGAAGGTAAGATAAGTAGCAACTCTCAGAGCAATGAACTAAATCCCTTACTTAATAAACTTTAGAGGAAAGTCTCTGGGATGGGTAGATTAGTGAAGGAATTGGACACAGTGTAAAGTAGCACCTGAGACAGCTAATCCTTTTGTCCCACTCTGACATCCCTGAATTCCACATCCATAGGTGTGAAACAGCTTAGGGAAGTTGTCAGATAGGATGTAGGCAAGGCTAATCTCTCTACAACAGCAGTCCTTGGGGTTTGACCTTTGAGACATGCCTGACTTAAAAGAGAAGTGGAAAAATCAATGGGCAGAGACCAGAACCATCATTCAAAGGAGCAGCAGCTTGCTTCCCTGAAAGTATTTCCACTTGCCCATAACAGTCTGGCCCAGTGGGTAAACCCTCCTCCCTACTTCCCTCTGTACTCTTGATGGATGGATTTCCATAGGAAGTCTTAGTGCTGAAGTTTCCTGCTGAGCAGGAAAGCCCTTCCTGTATACCAGAGTTTGGAAGAAAAAGGTGAAGACCCCCTCTCAGGGGAGACCCTCACTCAAGTCTCAGGAAGTCATGGCCACACAAAAACTCAAAAGACACTGATTCTGGATGCAAAGAGCAGAGGCTTTATTCGGGAGAGTTAGCCAGCTAAATGTCAATTCCTTTGCTCATGCAGGAGGTGAAATGACAAAGACCAGCTGGCTGAGGGGCTTTTTAAAGGGGAAAACCACAAACCCAGGGAGTGAGAAGGGAGTGAGGGGTTGCTAAGGATACACAATATAAAAATAGCAGAACATTCCAGAGGAACCCAACCTATGTGAGTCAGGGTCATGTGGAAGACACTCTGTATACTCATTCTTCTTAAAAATGTGGTCTTGCCATGTTACTGTAGCCTTGCCCTGTCATTGTGGCCTTATATAGAAATATAGAAAGATTCTCCAGATCAGCAGTGGTGGCACAGGCCTGTAATATCCATAATAGAGAGGCAAAGCAAAGTGAATCTGAATCCAGGAATAGCCTATTCTACAAAGAAGGAAGAAGGGGTAAACTGGAAGTTGCAGTTGACCCCTAAAATAATTTGGAGGGGAACCATGTCAGTAGATCTGTTGTAATACATGTTACTCAGCAGAAGGATTTCTAAAAGTTCTCAAGTTTGCTCCATGTGTGCTTGTTATTTTATGGCCCAGCACATATGAGAACCAGGATGCCTATGGTCCCCGCGAACTTCCTATAAAACAAACCACCAGTTAGTCCTGTAACCAACAGAAGGAAACAGTAGAGCATTCTCATCTGTGTCCACTCCACCCTTCATATTTCCCTTGAACCATTTCAACAGAACATGAATTTTCATCAGTTTAACATTTTTATTAAGAAAGCTGTAAACAAGCTAACAAGCAAATAAACCAACAAAACAGATGGCTACAAAGACACAATTGCCCTTGTGTCTGCCTTTGCTGTAACAGCAGAAGCTGACAGAAGATCCCCTAATTGCAAGTATTATCAGGCCTCAGGGTTCCTGGGCTCCAGAGTTCTGGGATGCCTTTTCATTTCTTCTTCTGGCCAAAAGCCCTTTGAAGCCATGCCCAGCAGCCTAGGTGCCTGGGACTGTCAATAGCAGGATCCTGGTCAGGGCAGTCTCCACCATCACAAGTCTCAAGTTCCAGTACTTTCACCCTGAGCACCCATGTTGAGGGTTCTTCTGGCTTCTCTGTATATTTGCAGTTGTCATTGTCATCATCTCCTGGGGACACTTGTAGCTCCCTCTGACACTCACTCTGGAAGATCTCTGTGCCTCTCTTCATGACATATTTCAGTCTGTGGTAGTATCTCTGGTAGTCCAAGTATAGATCCCAATCAACAATCCAGCCATTCTCAGAGTAGTGGCTTGACTCTCCACAGAAACAACCTGCCTCAGACTTGGAACATCTGGTACTCAGGGCTGGGAAGACATGTTCACTTAGCAGTGCATGTTCTTCAGGATCTGATGGGTCCTTGACAAAACTGGGACAGAACGGCATCATCTCCTTGGCTTTATCCATGGAAGGCTGAGGGCAAGTTCTTGAGCTTTTGATTCAGAGAAAACTCCAGTTAGTTAATTATACTCTATACTTCTTGAACCCTCCCAGCCATTGCATTATGAGAAGCTGGGTTTTAAACCCACAATTCTAGCATCCATCTGCCTTGTCTAAGGAGGCAAGATTCTGCCCAGTCTGGTGCCAAAAGCCTTTCATTTCAGAACCTGAGAAAAACAAGCATGTCAGGCACAGAAGCAGAGGCAGGTGGATCTCTGAGCTCAAGGCCAGCCTGGTTGTCAGAACTAGTTTCAGGACAGCTAGAACAACACAAGAAAACCTAGTCTCAAAAAAACAAAAGAAGCAAACAAAAAAGGAGTGAAGCTTCTCAAAGTAAGATGCTATAACTCTGGAAGCAATTGTCTGGAGTTAAACATTATAGGGGACTGATTAGACGGGCAATGGGGAAAGTGCTAATGGGCCAGCAAATCTATTTGGGGAGCCTGTATAGAGAGTAAAGATCAAATATAGTGATCTTTCACTCTCTCCTCTTTTAAAAAAAAAATGATATATTAGAATGACTTACTGGCTGCAGGTGAGCTTATTCCACACCAGATGGATAGTAAGCAAAGTCCAGGAATCCAGAAGTTCTCTGTCCCTGAGGCTGGATGTCTCAGCTGGTCTTCAGTAGAACATGGAATCACAGAGAAGAAGACTCTAGTGCCAGCACAGTAATAGACTTGCTAGCTAGGAGAGAGCAAGCAGGTAAATGAAAATGTTCTTCCTCCGTGTTCTTATATAGGCCTCCAGCTGAAGGCGTGGCCCATTTTAAAGGTGTGTGTTTCAGAGTCAATGTCTGGATTGAAGATGAGTGCCTTCAGCTGTTTATGTGTGTGGTGGCTCACACCTTTAATCCCAGCTCTATGGGAGTGAATCAGACAGATGGATATCTCTGAGTTTGAAGACAGCCTGGACTATAAAGTGAGTTCCAGGACAGCCATGGGTGTTATAGACAAACCCTGGCTCATATCAAAAACAAAATCACAATAAGTGCCTTTCTTGCTGCAGATCCAGATTGAAAGCCTGTGTCTTTCAATCTCAAAGAGACCTTCATTAAAGACAAGCCTTCCTACCTCATAGACAGGGATTACTGTCTACAAATTTAGCAAAATCCCTTGCAGATGTGTCCTCCATTTTGAATTTTGTTATTTCAAGATTTAATCAACATGCCTGACAGGAAATGATAGTCATTACAGCAAGGGTTTCTCTGTGTAAACTTAGCTGTTGTGAAATCCTCTTTGTAGCCCAAGCTGGCCACCAAGTCAAAGATCTCCCTGCCTCTGCCTTCCTTGTGCTGAAAATAAAGTCATGTGTCACCAAGTCCTGCTAGGAGATCCTGTTAATAGTTCTTTGATCAGCTTGAGTTTTGAGCAGATGCTAATCCTGTATTCCCAACAGAGAAATGGTTAGGAGAAACCAGCTAAGTGTAGAGATGAATCTTCAGGACAGGGAATCTCCTCTCCACCTGCTTACTCTTCCCTGTCTCATGTTTTATTTCCCGTCTTTTAGATGAATGCACATGATATTTCCATCCTCTAGTCTCTGGTGTCTGGACAGAGGCTATCAGAGGTTTGCTGGGATAGTTGGGCTCTATGCTGCCATGGACTGGAGCCTATTTACAGGGAAGCAGAGCAAGACTGGAAAGCTCTTTTTTTGAGAGACTCTCAATCCAGAGGTCTTCTAAATCAGGGATAACAAGGGCAGAACCTATGGCAAAGATCTGCTCATGGCAGCACTGGAAGAGGCCAGCAGCCACTGGCACACAAGGACCTCAGCTGTGTGTTCCCTGGGATGGATCATGTGAGCCTTCTGCACTCATTCTGTGGGTGGTGTTCATAATCCAGAAAGAGGTTGGGAGAAGCAAGCATATAATGCTGAAACCTTGTGTTTACAAATCCACAAAAAAGAAGTGAAAAAGGGAAAAGTTGTTGTTTAGAGTATATAAAACAGAAACCACACACCAAGGAGATGAGGAGCAAGAAGAGAACTGTCCTGTAAGGGATGTTAGTAATCTCCAAAAATAACACACAGGAGCGGATCTGATGTAGGACCTAATGATTGATAGTTTGACCTACCTTACTCAGTTGCTAGGCCTCACTTTTCATCCATACTGATTTTGTTCATTTGGATACTATCATTCTCAGCGTCTAGTGAGATGACCATGTGGTTTTCCTCTTTGAGTTTATTTATGTAGTGGATTACATTGATGGATTTCCGAATATTGAACCATCCCTGCATTCCTGGGATAAAGCCTACTTGATCTTGATGGATAATTGTTTTGATGTGTTGTTGGATTCGGTTTGCGAGAATTTTATTGAGTATTTTTGCATCAATATTCATAAGAGAGATTGGTCTGTAGTTCTCTTTCTTTGTTGGGTCTTTCTGTGGTTTATGTATGAGTGTAATGGTAGCTTCATAGAATGAATTGGGTAGTGTTCCTTCTGTTTCTATTCGATGGAATAGCTTGAAGAGGATTGGTATTAGGTCTTCCTTGAAGGTCTGAAAGAATTCTGCACTGAAACCATCTGGCCCTGGACATTTTTTGGTGGGAAGATTTTTAATGACTGTGTCTGTTTCTTCAGGCGTTATGGGACTGTTTAGATGGTTTATCTGCTCCTCGTTTAACTTTGGTACCTGGTATCTATCTAGAAAATTGTCCATTTCCTCCAGATTTTCCAATTTTGTTGAGTATAGGCCTTTGTAGTAGGATCTGATAATTTTTTTTAATTTCCTCTGTTTCTGTTGTTATGTCTCCCTTTTCAGTTCTGATTTTATTAATTTGAATGCTGTCTCTGCAGCCTTTGGTTAGTCTGGCTAAGGGTTTGTCTATCTTGTTGATTTTCTCAAAGAACCAGCTCCTGGTTTTGTTGATATTTTGTATGGTTCTTTTTGTTTCAACTTGGTTGATTTCAGTCCTGAGTTTGATTATTTCCTGCTGTCTACTCCTCTTGGGTATACTAGCTTCTTTTTGTTCTAATGCTTTCAGGTTTGCTGTCAAGTTGTTAATGTATGTTCTTTCCACTTTCTTTTTGTGAGCACTTAGAGCTATGATTTTCCCTCTTAGTACTGCTTTCATGGAGTCCCACAAGTTTTGATATGATGTGTCCTCATTTTCATTTAAATCTAAAAAGTCTTTAATTTCTTTCTTAATTTCTTCCTTGACCAAGTTATCATTGAGTAGAGCATTGTCCAGTTGCCAAGTGTATGTGGGCTTTCTGTTGTTTTTGTCCATGTCAAAGACAAGTCTTAATCCATGGTGGTCTGATAAGTTACTAGGGATTATTTCAATCTTTTTGTATCTGTTGAGGCCTGTTTTGTGACCAATTATATGGTCTATTTTGCAGAAGGTACCATGAGGTGCTGAGAAGAAAGTATATTCTTTTGTTTTAGGATGAAATGTTCTATAGATGTCAGTTAAGTCCAATTGGTTCATAACTTCTGTTAGTTTCATTGTGTCTCGGTTTAGTTTCTGTTTCCATGATCTGTCCATAGCTGAGAGTGGGGTGTTGAAATCTCCCACTATTATTGTGTGAGGTGCAATGTATGCTTTAAGCTTTAGTAAAGTTTCTTTTATGTATGTGGGTGCCCTTGCATTTGGGGCATAGATGTTGAGAATTGCGAGTTCCTCTTGGTACATCTTTTCTTTGATGAATATGAAGTGTCCTTCTTTATCTTTTTTGATTACTTCTGGTTGAAAACTGATTTTATTTGATATTAGAATCGCTACTCCAGCTTTTTTCTTGGGATCATTTGCTTGGCAGATTGTTTTCCAACCTTTTACTCTGAGGTAGTGTCTGTCCTTTCCACAGAGGTGTGTTTCCTGAATGCAGCAAAATGTTGGGTCCTGTTTATGTATCCAGTCTGATAGTCTATGTCTTTTTACTGGAGAATTGAGTCCATTGATATTAAGAGATATTAGGGGAAAATGAGTGTTGTTTCCTGTTATTTTTGTTATTGGCAGTGGAGTTTCGCTAAGGATTTGTCTATCTTCTTGATTTTCTTAAAGAACCAGCTCTTGGTTTGTTGATACTTTGTATTGTTTCTTTGCTTCTTACTGATTGCTTTCCGCCCCGGTTTTGATTACTTCCTGCCTTCTACTCTTTGGCATGCTTACCTCTTCTTCTTCTTTTTCTAGAGCTTCCAGGTGTAGTTTTTTATGGCTACTCCTTGTTGTCATCTTGAGTACACGTGGAATGAAGTGTCATCCGGAAATTAAGGGCACCTGTGATCCAGATCTTGAAGCTGGAAGACACAGGCTTCTGATCTGGATCTTGGGATGGAGATCTTGAAGCAGAATGGCCAGGAAAAGCTTAGCCCCAGGCAAAGTACCACATGCTTTTAATCCTAGGAGACAGATGTAATCCGATCTCTGAGTTCAAGGTCCGCATGGGTGACAGAAAGGAAGTTCTGGTGGTACACATCTTTACTGTGAGCCACACCTTCTGCTGGAGGCCTATATAAGGATAGTGGAAGAAGGAAGACTGATTCTTTGCTTGCTTTCACTTACTTGCCAGCACATCTGTTGGAATCTACCTCTTCAGGATTCCAGGTTCTAGAGATGACCAGCTGAAACTACTAGACTTTTGGACTTCCAATTCACAGTTGCCCATTATTAGGTTGGTTGCATTGCAGACTGGAAGTCATTACAATTGATTCCCTTAATATACACAGACATTCTAGAAGTTCTGTGACTCTAGAGGACCCTACCTAATATGACTTATACATTACTGATATGAGAACTTTCTCATCTCTTTATGGAGGCATTTCACTGTGAATTTTGCTCTTAGGACTGCTTTCATTGTGTCTCATAAACGTGCCTTCATTTTCATTGAATTCTAGAAAGTCTTTAATATCTTTCTTGATTTCTTCCCTGACCCAAAGATCATTGGGTAGAGAGTTGTGTAGGCTTTCTGGTGTTTCTGTTGTGGTTGAAGTGCAGCTTTCATCCATGGGTGTCTGATGAGATACAAGGTATTATTTCATTTTTACTGTATCTGTTGAGGCTTGGTTTAGGATCAAGAAAATAGTCAATTTTGGAGAAGGATCCCTGAGTTGATGAGAAGAAAGTATATTCCTTTGTGTTTGCCATTGAGCTATATTCACAGTCTCTAAATGGATACTGTCAAAACACAGAAATCAACTATCATAAAATAGAGATCAATTGAAAGTATTTGATAAATTTATTTAGCAGCTGCACCTGTTGATACAAGTAATAAATGAGCTAACTCTGCCACCACTCCTGAAGTAAATTTATTAAATACATATTACCAGGAGAAATATATAGTATATAACATAACAGATAAGTATATATTAATTATTGTTTAAATTTTTCAGATTATAATATAATCTGGAGAACATTAGCTGCTAAACTCTCCCACTTGGTCAGGAAAAAGAAGTCATGGCTTCGGTTGCATCAGCCTTGGAAGAGCTGCCTGGCAGGAAGTACCACACAGAGCCCAACATCCTTACAGACATGAATCAAGAACAGGCATGGGCCTGGGCAATGAATAATTTTGAGGCCCTGAGCCATCCCTCCTGCCAGCACCCCTAGTGCTGGGGACCTGGGAAACCCAACATAGCCATAGTGATGGATAAAGCTGCATTTGGAAAAGAGAGGGGACAGAAATGCTATAGAAAGCAGCATGTAGAAGAACCAATGGCTGAAATTTCACAGAGCCTTTGGGGTCCTCAAGAAGTAGGAGCCTCTTCCAGGAAAAGAGTTCAGTGGGTTCTGAACCAGCCAAAAGATGACAGAACCCTCAGTGGTGGAGACATGCTTGCCCCAAGTGAATTCTGAGGCCAAGTGAGCTCCCAGAAATGACTAAAAACAGAGGCTTACATGAGAGAGAAACCTGGAAAGGAAAGATACCCAAGCAATGTGGAGAGCATACAACTTGAAATCTTTCAATATACTCGCTAGGAGGAGCCAGAGAAAAACCTAGAAAGAGACCCAGGCTGCCTCTGTGGACTTCAGAGCTGGCACTGTGCCCCACATCCCTAGGAGCCTGGAAGTCTCTTTATTTTGTCCTTCTGATTGTTTAATTGATATGTTATGGAATTTTAAAAAAATTGTGTAGAATAATTGCATTCTTATGGAAAGAGTACATAATTAAAAGTCTTTCCTCTCCATCACAGTCCTGTGAAATTGTTTTTCAGGGGCAAAATCAGCATTTGAATCTGGGATAGGAAGTGGTCACTAATCAAGTCAGAGGAATTTCCCTGTGAGTGGAGTTTCATTAGGAGTGGGATGTGGACACTAACTGGCTTGGTAGGGACAAAAGAGTGGCCCACTCACTAGGGTTTCTTATATTGTTTTCCAGAATAGGGCAGAGTGGAAGTGTTGTGGATAGCCCCAGCCTCGTTTTTTTTTTTATGGTAGATCCACTTTCTTGGGAAGGGCTGCAGAGGACAAGTGAATCAGTATTCTTGTGAACCTTCTGTCCAATTGAATTTGTAAAATAAAGGCTGGAGCCAGTGATTGGGAAGTAGAAGGTGAGGTAGAGAAAAAGGCTTAGAGGAGGAGTCAGAAGAGGAGGAGTCGGAAGAGGAAAGGACAGGAGAGGTGACAGAGGAGCCAGAGGTGGAATGACAATGGAGGAGAAGAACTTGGCCTGGGAAAATTTCAAGTTGTAAGGGATCTCATAGCTGGGGAATAGAGTAGTGCAATGGTAGATCTGCCAAATCTAGGCCTCTAGTTTATATCCATAAATATTAAGTTGTGTTTTTCTTGACTGGACTTATTTGGGTCAGAGATTTACCACAACAAATTGGCGCCTAATGTAGGGCACAAATGCACGACCATGAGATTAATAGTCTCATACTCTACCTACAAATGCGTGGCCCACTAACTAGGGTTTCTTATATTATTTTCCATGAGAGGGCAGAGTGGAAGTATGGGTAAAAGCAGGGGACTGGGTGGGCTGCAAGTGATCTACAGGATACAATAACAAGAAAGGAACAATCTGATTTTAGATCTTCTAACTTGGCCACCAAAAATAACAGGATAACATTTAATCCATGCTTCTTTCAGATAATACTGTGTAAGTTTGACTGCCAGATCCAAGAAATGGTGTTCATGGATTGGGTCTGAGGAACAGCAGAAGGCCTCTAAGGTTTATAATCAAATCATAAGGATTTTCAGAGCCAGGAGTGCCTGTACACACCTCTAATCCTACCACCTACCAGAGGCAGGTCTCTGAGCTCAAGGTCGGTCTGGTCACTGGAGTAATTCAGCAAAGACTGCATAGTCAGGCCCTCTCTCAAAAGATGAAGGATTTTTTCACGTTGGGTACAGAGACTCACTGATAAAAATTTTATGTGGTCAGGTTCTTTGATAATCTCACCACTTGCCAGGGTATGGGGTGATATCTGTGTGCCAAGAGAAGGTAAAGATAAGTAGCAACTCACCAAACAAGGAAATGAATCACTTTTGGTAATAACCTCATAGGAAAGGTCTCTGAGCTGGGCAGATCAGTGCAGGAATTGGACACAATGTAAAGCAGCAACTGAGACAGCTAATCATATTGTCCCACTCTAGGACACCCGTGAGTTCCACATAAATTATAAAATTGTACGGGCTGCAAAAAGATGCTTGTTCCACACCCAATGGATCACCAAGTTTCAAGGTGACAGAAATCAAGTGTCTTTCATTTGCAGGGCCTAGGCTTGGTAGGTACATGAAATCATGTTATCCTTTTCTCACTTGAGAGTAGCTGGATGAAATGTGTGGAGAAAAGTTGACTAATGATCTCAAGAATGATTGAGAGGTTTGAGAGGCAACAGTTGAAAAGAGTACACATAGTTGCATGAAATTAACAACATGCAACTTCACATCATCAGAAGCAGAAATTTTTTGAATATGTCTGTTACTGTTACATGACTCATTAAGCAAAATAATCAAAGTCAAAGCAACTTATGAAAGAAGTGTTTAGTTTGAATTATAGTTTCAGAGGGTTAGTGTCTATGATGACAGAGAGAAGAAATATGGCTGAGATTGCTTACATCTTGTTCAACTACAAGAAGACAAAGAGAGAGAAAGAGAGACAGAGATAGAGACAGAGACAGAGAGACAGATACACAGAATAACTGTAGTCACTTCCTTCCAAAATGATCATACCTTCTCATTTTTCCAAAAGAATTCAACCAACTAGGGACCAAATATTCAAATGAGACTTTGAGGATCACCTTTCTTTAAACCATCACAGAATGAATGGAAACGGATGGATGGATGAATGAATGAATGAACCAATGCTTTTATAAAAAAAATGACAAGAGTTCTATGACAATAATTAAAATGAGGGTGCATTATAGCAGTTGTAGTAGGTAGACCACCACATCTGGGTGTCTGGATATTGTCTACACCTGTCTGAAGACTTTAATACCAGAAGGTCACAGGTTATCTCTGGTTCCATGACTAGATGAAACAGAGTCAATGTTAATTATTATTGGTTATTTTGTTTTTAAATTCCAAAAAAAGAAAAAAGGTTTATTTGATTCCTACCCACCCTGGAAGGCAAGCAAGGTTTCTTTTCAAGGAGAGAGTTCAATGGGATGAAGTGCAACCCAGCAGGGTAGAAAGAGCAGCTGGAGAAGAGGCCAGTTGTTCTCACTCTATGGGCAGTTAAGAAAGAGAAGAAGTGAGCCCAGGCTTTCAAACATCTCAGGCAGATTGAATCTCAGAGGACAGACTCCACCATCCCAGACAGAAGGCATGGCAGCATGAGACAGAAACATGATAGTCACATTGCTCAAATGTTGTACTTTGTTATGTAACAGGAAGCAGACCATTGATTTTTGTAGTCAAGAGATGCTTCTGTGAGAAGATTTCACATGAGGCTCGATGGTGTCCACTGCCACCTTAATTTCTTCAGAGCCAAAGTTCAGAATTACTCTTCAAGATGTCTTTTCTGAATGGCCTGCTGCAGCTCTACTCTAAGTCTCTTTTCCTTAATAAGTCTTTGATCTCTGCTTGAATGGAGGATGTCCTCATGAGAATTCTAATTCTCCATATGAAATCCTCAATATCCCCTAGGATCTGTTACTGCACAGGTGTCTGCACTCTCACTTGCTGACCCTCCCATACCTCTCTATTCCTGAGTGAGTTCAGAGAACCTTTCTCCCTCAGTCATCATACTCAGGAACATCCCAATGCTACAGGAAACAACCCAACTTTGATTTGCTTTCTGACACATCTTCTCCTGAACAGCTCATGTGGGAGACAGGGAAATTAGTAATGACCCCTTAATAAAGCAATACACTGAAAAATAAAAGTCAACAGAATAAATAAAATATGACAACAAAATACATCCTAGGTACTTTTGACATTGTGTAAACTTATAAATAGTATTTGGGGACCCATAAAACAACTTTCAAAAACACCTAGAAACCTTATAAGTGTGATATAAAGAAGTAAACCATCTCTCCAGAGAAGTAATGAAAGACAGTGTGAGATATTTGCATACTTTATGGAAAGTTGCCCTTTCCTAAAACTCTTCTTTTATGACAGATTGTTACTTGGTGTAGTAAATGTTATTTTCTTTTTAAATGTTATATCCTAAAAATCATTATCCTTACAAAATATACCTATCATATATATATAATGATATTTCATTAGCGGAAATAGTATCAAAAATATATACATGCATAGGAGTGAATCAGCTTAGGGAAGTTATCAGATAGGATGTAGGCATGGCTAATCCCTCTACAGCAGCAGTATCTGGGGTTTGACAGATCAGAGATACCTGACTTAGAAGGGGATCAGAAATCCAAGGACTATGGTGGCTCAGATGAGATGTGCATACCTGGGTTCTATAGGTAGGTAAATTTTCTTTTCTTTTTATATTTGATTTTTTATGATTTTTTTTTCCTCAGGGTATCCTTGGGGGTCCTGGCTGGTTTTCTCTAGAATACTTTATCAGAACAAAATCAACTGGCAGGGATCAGAACCATCATTTAAAGGGGCAGCAGCTTACTTCCCTGAAAGTACATCCACTGCCTATAACACTCCTGCCCAGTGGGTAAACCCTCCTCCCTAGTTCCCTCTGTGTTCTTGATGGATGGATTTCCACAAGAAGTCTCAGTGCTGAAGTCTCCTGCTGAGCAGGAAAGCCCTTCCTGTACACCTGAGTTGGGAAGGGAATGGGATGCTGAATTTTGTGCTTTGAGACAGGTCCATGATCATAAGGGTCTCCTTCTGATTTTCAACTTGGTTTGTTTACTTTAAAACTTCATTAAACAGGATAACATACAGTCATTTACATGTAAGGGTATATTGAACTTCAGAGTCGTGAAGGACAAGCAATCATGACAAGTTGCAAACAAAGTAAATACAATAAACATTTCTGAATTAAATAAGCTTCCTAACAGCCAGACTCCATTCCCTGGAAGTTCTAGGAGATGAGTCTGTGAAGTAGTCATTTGACTCCTTGTGTCCAAGGTACCATTTCAGTTTTGATAATTGTTTCTAATTCATTTCAGGGTGGGTTTGATGTTCACCTAGTGGGCCTGTACTGCTAGTTTTGTTAGTCAACTTGACACCAGATGCAGTTACCACAGAAAAAGGAGCCTCCCTCCAGTTAATGCCTCCATGAGATCCAACTGTAAGACCTTTGTCAATTAGTGATCAAGAGTAGAGGGCTGAGCCCATTGTGGGTGGTGCCATCCATGGTATGGTAGTCCTGGACCCTCTAAGATAGCAAGCTGAGCAAGCAGAAGATGGAGGCCTGGCTTGTGAAATTTCAGAGGGAAAATCAAAGAATCTTATCAAGGCCACTGCTATTTTGGTTGTGAAGATCCTGTGGGTTGTTTGATCTAGGGCTAAAGAATCAGCTGTGATTAACAAGATGCCAGAGCAAAAGATACTAAGGTGAAAACTTTGAATTACTGGGACTATTGAAGCTGGTTAACTAGAGCTAAGAAATTAGTGGTAATTAAGAAGAGACCAGTGTCATTGAGGTGAAATTTTCTGAGAAGTGTTTTTTTTTTTTTTTTTTTTTGCACAAAGAAGCTGTGTTTCAGATATAGCCAAGGTTATACCTTGTGCAATGGCTGGACATGGTAAGGTGTAAGACTCACCCAGGTGGTACTGGTTTTGAAAACATGAAGGGGTCATGCAAAGCAGTCAAGGCTTGTCACCATAAAGGGAGTCTATGAGAGATTATTTGTGAAGCCTAGTTGTGGTGGCAGACAGTAGTGTCTTGAAATGCCAGTACCATGAGATGACCACCAAGAACAGCAGCATCAGTGGAGTAGAGGCAGCTGGAGCCTAGAAGACAAGGTGTGTGCTCCAAAGGCCAGGGCTGGAGAAGTGACCCAAGCCCTTGGAGCAGACCTGAAGTACATGAGTGGATCCCAGACATTGGATGGTTGGAGTTTGATTTTCCTTCTGATTGTGACTGTGCCCTGATATTTTTCCAGCATGAAGGAAGAAAGTATTTTAATGGAGCCCAAACTTAAGAGACTTTGCTTTGTAAAAAGACATTGAATTTTAAGAGACTGGATATCTTAAAGGGATTGAAATTTCAGTATGTAGGAATTTGAAAAGAGTGTGGGTTATTTAAAGATATTAGGTCTTGGGGATGAATAAAAAAGTAAGGGTTTGTAGCCAGGCAGTGGTTGCACATGCCTTTAGTCCCAGCACTTGGGAGGTAGAGGCAGGCAGATTTCTGAGTTCGAGGCCAGCCTGGTCTATAGAGTGAGTTCCAGGATAGCCAGGACTACACAGAGAAACCCTGTCACAAAAAAACCCAAATAAATAAATAAATAAATAAATAAATAAATAAAAGAAAGTAAGGGTTGAGGCTTAATAGTGATGTCTTTGTGTGTCAAGTTGACAAACGGTCAATTTTACTGGCTCCTTTTGTGTGTCAACTTGACAAAAGCTGGAGTTATCACTGAGAACGGAATTTCAGTTGAGGAAATGCCTTCATGAGATCCAGCTGTAAGGCATTTTCAATTAGTGATCAATGGGGGAGGTGCCATTTGTGGGTGGTACCATCCATGGGCTTGTAGTCCTGGGTTCTATAAGAAAGCAAGCTCTGCAAGCCAGGGGAAGCAAGCCAGTAAGAAACATCCCTCCATGGCCTCTACATCAGCTCCTGCATCCTGACCTGCTTGAGTTCCTGTCCTGACCTCCTTTGGTGATGAACAGCAATTTGGAAGTGTAGGCTGAATACACCATTTCCTCCCCAACTTGCATCTTGGTCATGCTGTTTTGTGCAGGAATAAAAACCCTGACTAAGTCAATGGCAGTGTCCAGAAACCAATCAAGGCTTGTATAAATATAGCACTGGAAGAATGAATTTCAAGTTAATCCCCATTCCACTTTACTACCAAATTAATTTTAGCCATTTTTGTAATAGTAACAGAAATTCTGCAAACATGTCTTGTATTTTCTATTGTTGATGAAGTATTGAAGAACTAACTACTCTCCCAGTTCTGCTATTTACAGAAGAAATTATGGAAGGCCTTCATTCTCTCAGTGAATCCAAGATATGATCTCTGAGCCTTCCCAACTCTGTTGAAAGGTCCAGGTAATGTGAATTACAGAAAATGTTAAAAATTCAAAGGAAAACAGGCTGGTCAGTAGTGTGGTACAGTGCTTATTTCATTTCTTACACAGACTTCCTGAAAAATGAAGTTCAGAGAGCAAACTGTATGTGATGACATTTAAGTGTTCTCTTGACACTGACATTGGTGTGATCACTTTCTAGCCTGGTACAGGACTTAGTTCACAGATTAGGTATTAATGAGAGGAAAAAGATCACTTACAATTCCTGAGAATAATAAAAAGGTAAAACTGCAATCCACAGTCCATCAAAGTACAAAAATACTGTCTTGGAATCACAGCTGCTGTTGACCATGCTTGAGCACTAGTTCCCACATGCTCAGCCTGCTGTAGAGAACACAGTTGGCACTGGAGGGAAAGGGTAGACTACAGTGAGACCTGCTAACTTCCCAGGCTTTGTGTTGCAGGGATAAAATCCCAGGAGAACCATCCTCACTGACTCTCAGGTTCTGAGCACTGTTTTACAGAGCTGCTTCCTTATATATTCCAGAAATGCTTCAAGGCTTGTCATTCAGACCCAGCCATCACTCCTTTCCCCATCCCTCCCTACCTCCATCCCTCCATTTGTTTCCCTCACTATATGCCCTGTCTGTCCCAGAAGTCTCTGTAAATCAGTCTGGCCCTGGAACTCACATAGATCCACCTGCCTGAGTTGAACATGCCTACCTCACATCCATTTTCCTACGGAGATGCTAGACTTTCTAGAGACCAACAGCTGATCTAAGACTTGTACAATGTGAAGCCCTTCCAAGACTGAAAGCACATAAAAGCCAACTTCTCATGGCCAGTTGGTTTTTCTTGATTTTCTGTGTCAGGGTCAGCAGTGCCATGACCTTCCAGCTTGGCCAAGTCCTGTTTCTTCAAGTGAGTTCACTTGTGATGCAGAAATTTGCTCTGGAAATTGCTGAATATAGAAAGATTCTCCATATCAGAAGTGGTGACACAGGTGCCTCTAATCTCCATAATGGACAGGCAAAACAAGGAAATCTGAATCCAGGACTAGTCTATTCTACACGAAGGAAGAAGGGTAAATTGGAGGTTGTAGGTGACCCCTAGATTAATTGGAGGGAAACCATGGGGGAAGATCAGTTGTCATCCATGTTGATTCAGCAAAAGGGTTTCTCAAAGCTCTCAAGGTTGCTCCCTGTTAGCTGGTTATCTTATGGCCCAGTAAACAAGAGAACCAAGATGCCTAACATCCCCTGAGAACTTCCTGTAAAACAACCCACCAGTTAGTCCTGAAACCAACAGAAGAATAGTAGAGTATCCTCATCTGTGCCCACTCCACCCTTCATCTTTCCCTTGAACCATTTAAAGAAGAACACAAATTTTCATCAGTTTAACACTTTTATTAAGAAAGCTGTAAACAAGCAAACAAGCAAATAAACAAACAAAACAGATGGCTGCAAAGACACAACTGCCATTGTCTGTGCCCTTTCTGTAACAGCAGGAGCTGACAGAAGATTCTCTAATTGCAAGCCTTAGCAGGCTTCTGGGCTCTGGGACTCCAAAGAGATTCTAGGTGACCTTTTCTCTTCTTCTTCTGGCAAAAGCCCCTTGAAGCCATGCCCAGCACCCTGACATCTGGGACTGTCCAGAAAGCAGGATCCTGGTCAGGGCAGTCTCCACCAACACAGGTCTCAAGGTTCAGCTTTTTCTTCCTGAGCAAGCTTGGTGAGGGTTGGTCTGGCTCCTCTGTATTTTTGCAGTTGTCATTTCCACATCTCCTGGGGACACTTGTGGCTCCCTCTGACTCTCATTCTGGAAGACATCTGTGCCCCTCTTCTTGGCACAAGTCAATCTGCGGTAGTGTCTCAGGTAGTCCAAGCTCTCAAATACACAGAAGGAATATAGATCCCAATCGACAAAAAAACATCCTCAGAGCAGTGACCTGACTCTCCACAGAAACAAGCTGGCTCAGACTTGGTATATCTTGTACTCATTGCTGGCAATACACATGCACATTTCAGTGCATGGTCTTCAAAATATGGTGCATCCTTGACAGAACTGGTACAGAACTGCATCATCTTCTTGGCTTTATCCATGGAAGGCTGAGGGCAAGTCCTTGACCTTGTGATTCAGAGAAGTCTCCAGTTAGTTAATTATACTCTATACTTCTTGAACCCTCCCCAACATTACATTATCAGAGCCTCCACTTAGTTAATTATAGCCTGAATTGTGTCCCCTCCCAACCATTATACTGTGAGAAGCTGGGTTTTAAACCTACAATTCTAGCATCTATTTGCCTTGCCTGAGGAGGCAAGATTCTGCCCAATAGTGACAAAAGCCTTTCTTTCAGATCCTTAGGGAAAAAAAGCATATCAGACACAGAAGCAGAGGCAGCTGGATCTCTGAGCTCAAGGCCAGCCTGGTTGTCAGAACTAGATTCAGGACAGCTAGGGCTACACAGGAATACCTAGTCTCAAAAATCTAAACCAAAGGAATGAAGCTTCTCAAAGTAGATGCTATCACTCTGGAAGCAATTGTCTAGAGGTAAACATATAGGGGACTGATTAGACAGGCAATGGGGAAAAATGCTAAGGGCCAGCAAATCTATTTGGGGTGCC